>NC_068435.1:114021-216521 GCF_023373465.1 Oncorhynchus keta | reverse complement strand
CCCAGAGGGTCTAATGGCCCCAGAGGGTATAATGGCCCCAGAGGGTAATAATATATGCCATTTAGGGTCTAATGGCCCTATCCAAAGGGTCTAATGGCCCTGGCCCCGGAGGGTCTAATGGCCCCGGAGGGTCTAATGGCCCTGGCCCCTGGAGGGTCTAATGGCCCCGGAGGGTCTAATGGCCCTGGCCCCGGAGGGTCTAATGGCCCTGGCCCCGGAGGGTCTAATGGCCCCGGAGGGTCTAATGGCCCCAGAGGGTCTAATGGCCCTGGCCCCGGAGGGTCTAATGGCCCTGGCCCCAGAGGGTCTAATGGCCCCAGAGGGTCTAATGGCCCCGGAGGGTCTAATGGCCCCAGAGGGTCTAATGGCCCCAGAGGGTCTAATGGCCCCAGAGGGTCTAATGGCCCCAGAGGGTCTAATGGCCCCAGAGGGAATGGTGGCCATTTTATGGGCTCCTGACCTTTCTGTGTTTTTTCAGGTGATCATAATGTTTCCGCAATTGTTTCCTGTGACCGAAAAGAGCTTCTGTGCATCAGAAGTCATTACGGGGTATTGTGTCATTACTGGGTATTGTGTCATTACGGGGTATTGTGTCATTACTGGGTATTGAGTCATTACGGGGTATTGAGTCATTACGGGGTATTGTGTCATTACGGGGTATTGAGTCATTACGGGGTATTGTGTCATTACGGGGTATTGTGTCATTACGGGGTATTGTGTCATTACGGGGTATTGTGTCATTACGGGGTATTGTGTCATTACGGGGTATTGTGTCATTACGGGGTATTGTGTCATTACGGGGTATTGTGTCATTACGGGGTATTGTGTCATTACGGGGTATTGTGTCATTACGGGGTATTGTGTCATTACGGGGTATTGTGTCATTACTGGGTATTGAGTCATTACGGGGTATTGTGTCATTACTGGGTATTGTGTCATTACGGGGTATTGTGTCATTACTGGGTATTGAGTCATTACGGGGTATTGTGTCATTACGGGGTATTGTGTCATTACGGGGTATTGTGTCATGGGGTATTTAGTCATTGCGGGGTATCGAGTCATTGCGGGGTATTGAGTCATTACGGGGTATTGAGTCATTACTGGGTATTGTGTCATTACGGGGTATTGTGTCATTACGGGGTATTGTGTCATTACGGGGTATTGTGTCATTACTGGGTATTGTGTCATTACTGGGTATTGTGTCATTACTGGGTATTGTGTCATTACGGGGTATTGTGTCATTACTGGGTATTGAGTCATTACGGGGTATTGTGTCATTACGGGGTATTGTGTCATTACGGGGTATTGTGTCATTACTGGGTATTGTGTCATTACGGGGTATTGTGTCATTACTGGGTATTGTGTCATTACGGGGTATTGTGTCATTACTGGGTATTGAGTCATTACGGGGTATTGTGTCATTACGGGGTATTGTGTCATGGGGTATTTAGTCATTGCGGGGTATCGAGTCATTGCGGGGTATTGAGTCATTACGGGGTATTGAGTCATTACTGGGTATTGTGTCATTACGGGGTATTGTGTCATTACTGGGTATTGTGTCATTACGGGGTATTGTGTCATTACTGGGTATTGTGTCATTACTGGGTATTGTGTCATTACTGGGTATTGTGTCATTACTGGGTATTGTGTCATTACGGGGTATTGTGTCATTACGGGGTATTGTGTCATTACGGGGTATTGTGTCATTACGGGGTATTGTGTCATTACTGGGTATTGTGTCATTACGGGGTATTGTGTCATTACTGGGTATTGAGTCATTACGGGGTATTGTGTCATTACGGGGTATTGTGTCATTACGGGGTATTGAGTCATTACGGGGTATTGTGTCATTACGGGGTATTGAGTCATTACGGGGTATTGTGTCATTACTGGGTATTGAGTCATTACGGGGTATTGTGTCATTACTGGGTATTGTGTCATTACGGGGTATTGTGTCATTACTGGGTATTGAGTCATTACGGGGTATTGTGTCATTACGGGGTATTGTGTCATGGGGTATTTAGTCATTGCGGGGTATCGAGTCATTGCGGGGTATTGAGTCATTACGGGGTATCATTATGGGGTATTGAGTCATTACAGGGTATCATTATGGGGTATTGAGTCATTACGGGGTATTGAGTCACTACGGGGTATTGTGTCATTACGGGGTATTGTGTCATTATGGGGTATCATTATGGGGTATTGTGTCATTACGGGGTATTGAGTCATTACGGGGTATTGAGTCATTACGGGGTATTGAGTCATTACGGGGTATTGAGTCATTACGGGGTATTGAGTCATTACGGGGTATTGAGTCATTACGGGGTATTGAGTCATTACGGGGTATTGAGTCATTACGGGGTATTGAGTCATTACGGGGTATTGTGTCATTACGGGGTATTGTGTCATTACGGGGTATTGTGTCATTACGGGGTATTGAGTCATTACGGGGTATTGAGTCATTACGGGGTATTGAGTCATTACGGGGTATTGAGTCATTACGGGGTATTGAGTCATTACGGGGTATTGAGTCATTACGGGGTATTGTGTCATTACGGGGTATTGAGTGTAGATAACTTAATCCATTTTAGATTAAGGCTGTAACGTAACAACATGTAAAAAAGGGGTCTGAATACGTTCTGAATGCACATACAGTCCAACTCATGTGACTTGTTAAGCAACATTTTACTCCTGAACTTATTTTGGCTTGAATACAGCTTTTAATTTCTTATTAATTTGTAAACATTTCAAAAAACATCATTCCAATTTTATAGTATGAGGTATTGCATTTTTGGCAAAAAAAGGCACTGTACCTCAATGAACTGTACCTCAATGAACTCATACCTTGTTATTACCTACACATCGACTCAGTACTGGTACCCTGTGTATATAGCCAAGTTATTACCTCGTACCCCTACACACCAACTCAGTACTGGTACCCTGTGTATATAGCCAAGTTATTACCTCGTACCCTACACAGACTCAGTACTGGTACCCTGTGTATATAGCCAAGTTATTACCTCGTACCCCTACACACCAACTCAGTACTGGTACCCTGTGTATATAGCCAAGTTATTACCTCGTACCCCTACACATCGACTCAGTACTGGTACCCTGTGTATATAGCCAAGTTATTACCTCGTACCCCTACACACCAACTCAGTACTGGTACCCTGTGTATATAGCCAAGTTATTACCTCGTACCCCTACACAGACTCAGTACTGGTACCCTGTGTATATAGCCAAGTTATTACCTCGTACCCCTACACAGACTCAGTACTGGTACCCTGTGTATATAGCCAAGTTATTACCTCGTACCCCTACACATCAACTCAGTACTGGTACCCTGTGTATATAGCCAATTTATTACCTCGTACCCCTACACATCGACTCAGTACTGGTACCCTGTGTATATAGCCAAGTTATTACCTCGTACCCCTACACATCGCCTCAGTACTGGTACCCTGTGTATATAGCTTGTTATTACCTCGTACCCCTACAGAGACTCAGTACTGGTACCCTGTGTATATAGCCAAGTTATTACCTCGTACCCCTACACATCGCCTCAGTACTGGTACCCTGTGTATATAGCTTGTTATTACCTCGTACCCCTACAGAGACTCAGTACTGGTACCCTGTGTATATAGCCAAGTTATTACCTCGTACCCCCTACACATCGCCTCAGTACTGGTACCCTGTGTATATAGCCAAGTTATTACCTCGTACCCCTACACAGACTCAGTACTGGTACCCTGTGTATATAGCTTGTTATTACCTCGTAACCCTACACAGACTCAGTACTGGTACCCTGTGTATATAGCCAAGTTATTACCTCGTACCCCTACACAGACTCAGTACTGGTACCCTGTGTATATAGCTTGTTATTACCTCGTACCCCTACACAGACTCAGAACTGGTACCCTGTGTATATAGCTTGTTATTACCGTGTACCCCTACACATCGACTCAGTACTGGTACCCTGTGTATATAGCCAAGTTATTACCTCGTACCCCTACACAGACTCAGTACTGGTACCCTGTGTATATAGCTTGTTATTACCTCGTACCCCTACACAGACTCAGTACTGGTACCCTGTGTATATAGCTTGTTATTACCGTGTACCCCTACACAGACTCAGTACTGGTACACTGTGTATATAGCCAAGTTATTACCTCGTACCCCTACACAGACTCAGTACTGGTACCCTGTGTATATAGCTTGTTATTACCTCGTACCCCTACACAGACTCAGTACTGGTACCCTGTGTATATAGCCAAGTTATTACCTCGTACCCCTACACAGACTCAGTACTGGTACCCTGTGTATATAGCTTGTTATTACCTCGTACCCCTACACAGACTCAGTACTGGTACCCTGTGTATATAGCCAAGTTATTACCTCGTACCCCTACACAGACTCAGTACTGGTACCCTGTGTATATAGCTTGTTATTACCTCGTACCCCTACACAGACTCAGTACTGGTACCCTGTGTATATAGCTTGTTATTACCTCGTACCCCTACACAGACTCAGTACTGGTACCCTGTGTATATAGCCAAGTTATTACCTCGTACCCCTACACACCAACTCAGTACTGGTACCCTGTGTATATAGCTTGTTATTACCTCGTACCCCTACACAGACTCAGTACTGGTACCCTGGGTATATAGCTTGTTATTACCTCATACCCCTACACAGACTCAGTACTGGTACCCTGTGTATATAGCTTGTTATTACCTCGTACCCCTACACAGACTCAGTACTGGTACCCTGTGTATATAGCTTGTTATTACCTCGTACCCCTACACAGACTCAGTACTGGTACCCTGTGTATATAGCTTGTTATTACCTCGTACCCCTACACAGACTCAGTACTGGTACCCTGTGTATATAGCTTGTTATTACCTCATACCCCTACACAGACTCAGTACTGGTACCCTGTGTATATAGCCAAGTTATTACCTCGTACCCCTACACAGACTCAGTACTGGTACCCTGTGTATATAGCCTTGTTATTACCTCATACCCCTACACAGACTCAGTACTGGTACCCTGTGTATATAGCTTGTTATTACCTTGTACCCCTACACATCGCCTCAGTACTGGTACCCTGTGTATATAGCTTGTTATTACCTCGTACCCCTACACAGACTCAGTACTGGTACCCTTTGTATATAGCCAAGTTATTACCTCATACCCCTACACAGACTCAGTACCCTGGTACCCTCAGTACTGTATATAGCTTGTTATTACCTTGTACCCCTACACAGACTCAGTACTGGTACCCTGTGTATATAGCCAAGTTATTACCTCGTACCCCTACACAGACTCAGTACTGGTACCCTGTGTATATAGCCAAGTACCCTACACAGACTCAGTATTACCTCGTACCCCTACACAGACTCAGTACTGGTACCCTGTGTATATAGCTTTTATTACCTTGTACCCCTACACAGACTCAGTACTGGTACCCTGTGTATATAGCTTGTTATTACCTCGTACCCCTACACAGACTCAGTACTGGTACCCTGTGTATATAGCCAAGTTATTACCTCGTACCCCTACACAGACTCAGTACTGGTACCCTGTGTATATAGCCAAGTTATTACCTTGTACCCCTACACAGACTCAGTACTGGTACCCTGTGTATATAGCCAAGTTATTACCTCGTACCCCTACACATCAACTCAGTACTGGTACCCTGTGTATATAGCTTGTTATTACCTCATACCCCTACACAGACTCAGTACTGGTACCCTGTGTATATAGCTTGTTATTACCTCATACCCCTACACATCGACTCAGTACTGGTACCCTGTGTATATAGCCAAGTTATTACCTTGTACCCCTACACAGACTTAGTACTGGTACCCTGTGTATATAGCTTGTTATTACCTCATACCCCTACACAGACTCAGTACTGGTACCCTGTGTATATAGCTTGTTATTACCTCGTACCCCTACACAGACTCAGTACTGGTACCCTTTGTATATAGCCAAGTTATTACCTCATACCCCTACACAGACTCAGTACTGGTACCCTGTGTATATAGCTTGTTATTACCTTGTACCCCTACACACAGACTCAGTACTGGTACCCTGTGTATATAGCTTGTTATTACCTCGTACCCCTACACAGACTCACTACTGGTACCCTGTGTATATAGCTTGTTATTACCTTGTACCCCTACACAGACTCAGTACTGGTACCCTGTGTATATAGCTTGTTATTACCTCATACCCCTACACAGACTCAGTACTGGTACCCTGTGTATATAGCCAAGTTATTACCTCGTACCCCTACACAGACTCAGTACTGGTACCCTGTGTATATAGCTTGTTATTACCTCGTACCCCTACACAGACTCAGTACTGGTACCCTGTGTATATAGCTTGTTATTACCTTGTACCCCTACACAGACTCAGTACTGGTACCCTGTGTATATAGCTTGTTATTACCTCATACCCCTACACAGACTCAGTACTGGTACCCTGTGTATATAGCCAAGTTATTACCTCGTACCCCTACACAGACTCAGTACTGGTACCCTGTGTATATAGCTTGTTATTACCTCGTACCCCTACACAGACTCAGTACTGGTACCCTGTGTATATAGCCAAGTTATTACCTCGTACCCCTACACAGACTCAGTACTGGTACCCTGTGTATATAGCCAAGTTATTACCTCGTACCCCTACACAGACTCAGTACTGGTACCCTGTGTATATAGCTTGTTATTACCTCGTACCCCTACACAGACTCAGTACTGGTACCCTGTGTATATAGCTTGTTATTACCTTGTACCCCTACACAGACTCAGTACTGGTACCCTGTGTATATAGCTTGTTATTACCTCATACCCCTACACAGACTCAGTACTGGTACCCTGTGTATATAGCCAAGTTATTACCTCGTACCCCTACACAGACTCAGTACTGGTACCCTGTGTATATAGCTTGTTATTACCTTGTACCCCTACACAGACTCAGTACTGGTACCCTGTGTATATAGCCTTGTTATTACCTTGTACCCCTACACAGACTCAGTACTGGTACCCTGTGTATATAGCTTGTTATTACCTGTACCCCTACACAGACTCAGTACTGGTACCCTGTGTTATTATATACACAGACTCAGTACTGGTACCCTGTGTATATAGCCAAGTTATTACCCCGTACCCCTACACAGACTCAGTACTGGTACCCTGTGTATATAGCCAAGTTATTACCTCATACCCCTACACAGACTCAGTACTGGTACCCTGTGTATATAGCCAAGTTATTACCTCATACCCCTACACAGACTCAGTACTGGTACCCTGTGTATATAGCCAAGTTATTACCTCGTACCCCTACACAGACTCAGTACTGGTACCCTGTGTATATAGCTTGTTATTACCTTGTACCCCTACACAGACTCAGTACTGGTACCCTGTGTATATAGCCAAGTTATTACCTCGTACCCCTACACAGACTCAGTACTGGTACCCTGTGTATATAGCTTGTTATTACCTCATACCCCTACACATCGACTCAGTACTGGTACCCTGTGTATATAGCCAAGTTATTACCTCATACCCCTACACAGACTCAGTACTGGTACCCTGTGTATATAGCAAAGTTATTACCTCGTACCCCTACACAGACTCAGTACTGGTACCCTGTGTATATAGCCATGTTATTACCTCGTACCCCTACACAGACTCAGTACTGGTACCCTGTGTATATAGCTTGTTATTACCTTGTACCCCTACACAGACTCAGTACTGGTACCCTGTGTATATAGCTTGTTATTACCTCATACCCCTACACAGACTCAGTACTGGTACCCTGTGTATATAGCTTGTTATTACCTCGTACCCCTACACAGACTCAGTACTGGTACCCTGTGTATATAGCTTGTTATTACCTTGTACCCCTACACAGACTCAGTACTGGTACCCTGTGTATATAGCTTGTTATTACCTCGTACCCCTACACAGACTCAGTACTGGTACCCTGTGTATATAGCCAAGTTATTACCTCATACCCCTACACATCGACTCAGTACTGGTACCCTGTGTATATAGCTTGTTATTATTACACATTGTGTATTTATTCCTTATGTTATGAATGTTCTATTTTTCTACTATTTCTAATGTTTTTCTCTAGCATTTCGCTGTTACACCTGTTGTTTACTCTCTCTCTGCATTGCTGGGAAGGGCCCGTCAGGAAGCATTTCACTGTTACACCTGTTGTTTACTCTCTCTCTGCATTGCTGGGAAGGGCCCGTCAGGAAGCATTTCACTGTTACACCTGTTGTTTACTCTCTCTCTGCATTGCTGGGAAGGGCCCGTCAGGAAGCATTTCACTGTTACACCTGTTGTTTACTCTCTCTCTGCATTGCTGGGAAGGGCCCGTCAGGAAGCATTTCACTGTTACACCTGTTGTTTACTCTCTCTGCATTGCTGGGAAGGGCCCGTCAGGAAGCATTTCACTGTTACACCTGTTGTTTACTCTCTCTCTGCATTGCTGGGAAGGGCCCGTCAGGAAGCATTTCACTGTTACACCTGTTGTTTACTCTCTCTCTGCATTGCTGGGAAGGGCCCGTCAGGAAGCATTTCACTGTTACACCTGTTGTTTACTCTCTCTCTGCATTGTTGGGAAGGGCCCGTCAGGAAGCATTTCACTGTTACACCTGTTGTTTACTCTCTCTCTGCATTGTTGGGAAGGGCCCGTCAGGAAGCATTTCACTGTTACACCTGTTGTTTACTCTCTCTCTGCATTGCTGGGAAGGGCCCGTCAGGAAGCATTTCGCTGTTACACCTGTTGTTTACTCTCTCTCTGCATTGTTGGGAAGGGCCCGTCAGGAAGCATTTCACTGTTACACCTGTTGTTTACTCTCTCTCTGCATTGTTGGGAAGGGCCCGTCAGGAAGCATTTCGCTGTTACACCTGTTGTTTACTCTCTCTCTGCATTGCTGGGAAGGGCCCGTCAGGAAGCATTTCACTGTTACACCTGTTGTTTACTCTCTCTCTGCATTGTTGGGAAGGGCCCGTCAGGAAGCATTTCACTGTTACACCTGTTGTTCTGCATTGTTGGGAAGGGCCCGTCAGGAAGCATTTCGCTGTTACACCTGTTGTTTACTCTCTCTCTGCATTGTTGGGAAGGGCCCGTCAGGAAGCATTTCACTGTTTTACACCTGTTGTTTATCTCTCATACCATTTGCACTTGGGAAGGGCCCATCCAGGATCCACATTTCACTACTAGTCTACATTGTTGTTCTAGTATGGGTATAGGTGTAGTTGTGTTACCTGGTGTGACTAGTGGGGTCTGTGACGCTGGGTTCCAGGGGACCTTGGCAGCTACTGGGATAGAGGGGGCTGGTCTCATGTTTGTTGAAGGAGAATGGCTTCTCGGCTTATGTGGGGTTGTATCCTGGTGGTTTTGAAAACATTCACTGGGTTATAATCTCTCATACCATTTAAAACACTTGGTGGTAACACCATCCACATCCACATCACTACTGACCTGGTGCTCCAGCAAATCCTTTAACAGGTGTGGAGGATGAGTCATCTGATCCTCTCCTGACTGTTACCCTCCTCATGTAGCCTGGTGGACCAGCCTCTCCCACCTCCAGGACCCGAGGCAGAGATAGAAACGGCTGACTGGGAGGGTTAGAGGAGGCTGGGCTGGCGGGGAAACAGGGACCATCGTTAGGGAGAAGGGTTGGTTAGGGTTGGATGGTTGGTTAGGATGGGGACAAACGAGGATGACAGTGGGCTGGCCTGGCTGATTAGGCTTATGTGGCACCAGGTACAGAGTTGGTTGGTTCGGATGGTGGTGGGTGTTGGGCTGTAGAGGGTTGGCAGGCTGGTGTGGACTGGCTGGCTGTCTGGGGTTGTAGGGTTGCCTGGGGGTCTGGGGGGACGAGTCAAGGGGGGTCCTGTGGGGAATGTGGATCTGGTTAACCCTGGGTCTGGTCTGATCTGGGACAGAACCAGGTCTCACAGCTTCATCTGAGAGAGAGAAACAGGGAGAGAGAAAAACAGGGGGAGAGAGAAATGGAGAAAGAGAGAAACGGGGAGGCAGAGAGAGAAACAGGGAGGGACAAACAGGGAGAGAGAGAGAGAAACAGGGAGGCAGAGATAGAAACGGGGGAGGCAGAGAGAGAAACGGGGAGGCAGAGAGAGAAACAGAGGGACAAACAGGGAGGGGAGGAAACAGAGGCAGAGATAGAAACAGGGAGGGACAAACAGGGAGAGAGAGAGAGAAACAGGGAGGCAGAGATAGAAACAGGGAGGGACAAACAGGGAGAGAGAGAAACAGGGAGGCAGAGAGAGAAACAGGGAGGGACAAACAGGGAGAGAGAGAGAGAAACGGGGAGGCAGAGAGAGAAACAGGGAGGGACAAACAGGGAGAGAGGAGAAACAGGGAGGGACAAACAGAGAGAGAAACAGGGATGGGGAGGCAGAGAGAGAAACAGGGAGGGACAAACAGGGAGAGAGAGAGAGAAACAGGGAGGCAGAGAGAGAAACAGGGAGGGACAAACGGGGGGAGAGAGAGAAACAGGGAGAAACAGGGAGAGAGAGAGAGAAACAGGGGAGGCAGAGATAGAAACAGGGAGGGACAAACAGGGAGAGAAAGAGAGAAACAGGGGGAGGCAGAGATAGAAACAGGGAGGGACAAACAGGGAGAGAGAGAGAGAAACGGGGAGGCAGAGAGAGAAACAGGGAGGGACAAACAGGGAGAGGGAGAGAGAAACAGGGAGGGACAAACAGGGGAGAGAGAGAGAGAAACAGGGAGGCAGAGAGAAACAGGGAGGGAAACAGGGGGAGGGACAAACAGGGAGAGAGAGAGAGAAACAGGGAGGGACAAACAGGGAGAGAGAGAGAGAAACGGGGAGGCAGAGAGAGAAACAGGGAGGGACAAACAGGGAGAGAAAGAGAGAAACAGGGAGAGAGAGAGAAACAGGGAGGGACAAACAGGGAGAGAAAGAGAGAAACAGGGAGGCAGAGATTACACAGATCCACAAAGAAGTCGAAAACAAATCCAATTTTGATAAACTCCCATATCTAGTGGGTGAAATACCACAGTGTGACATCGCAGCAGCAAGATCTGTGACCTGTTGCCACAAGAAAAGGGCAACCAGTGAAGAACAAACACGATTGTAAATACAACCCATATTTATGCTAATTAATTGTCCCTTGTGTAATTTAACTGTTTGTACATTGTTACAACACTGATATATATATGACATTTGTAATGTCTTTATTGTTTTGAAACTTCTGTATGTGTAATGTTGACTGTTATTTTTTATTGTTTATTTCAGTTTTGTATATTATCTACCTCACTTGCTTTGGCAATGTTAACATATGTTTCTGATGCCAATAACGCCCCTTGAATTGAATTGAGAGAGAGAGAAACGGGGAGAGAGAGAGAGAAACAGGGAGAGAGAGAGAGAAACAGGGAGAGAGAGAGAGAAACAGGGAGAGAAACAGGGAGAGAGAGAGAAACAGGGAGAGAGAGAGAAACAGGGAGAGAGAGAGAGAAACAGGGAGAGAAACAGGGAGAGAGAGAGAGAAACGGGGAGAGAGAGAGAGAAAACAGGGAGGGACAAACAGGGAGAGAGAGAGAGAAACAGGGAGGCAGAGAGAAACAGGGAGGGACAAACAGGGAGAGAGAGAGAGAGAGAAACGGGGAGAGAGAGAGAAACGGGGAGAGAGAGAGAGAGAAACGGGGAGAGAGAGAGAGAGAGAGAGAGAAGAGGGGAGAGAGAAAGGGAGAGAGAGAGAGAGAAACGGGGGAGAGAGAGAAACGGGGAGAGAGAGAAAGAGAAACGGGGAGAGAGAGAAAGAAAAGGGAGAGAGAGAAACAGGAGAGTGAGAAACGGGAGAGAGAGAGAGAGAAACGGAGAGAGAGAGAGAGAGAGAAACGGGGAGAGAGAGAGAGGAGAGAGAGAGAGAGAGAGAGAGAGAGAGAGAGAGAGAGAGAAACGGGGAGAGAGAAACGGGGAGGAGAGAGAGAAAAGGGGGAGAGAGAAACGGGGAGAGAGAGAAAGAGAAACAGGGAGAGAGAGAAAAGGGAGAGAGAGAAACAGGAGAGAGTGAGAAACGGGGAGAGAGAGAGAGAAACGGAGAGAGAGAGAGAGAAACGGGAGAGAGAGAGAGAAACGGGAGAGAGAGAGAAACGGGGAGAGAGAGAGGCCATGAGAGAGAAACAGGGAGAGAGAAACAGAGAGAAACGGGGAGGGAGAGAAACAGGGAGAGAGAGGCAATGAGAGAGAAAAGGAGAGAGAGAAACAGAGAGAAACGGGGAGAGAGAGAAACGGGAGAGAGAGAGGCCATGAGAGAGAAACAGGGAGAGAGAAACAGAGAGAAAGGGGAGGGAAGAAACAGGGAGAGAGAGGCAATGAGAGAGAAAAGGAGAGAGAAACAGGGAAAGAGAGAGGCAAGGAGAGTGAAACAGGGAGAGAGAAACGGAGAGAGAGAGAGAGAAACGGAGAAAGACAGAGAAATGGAAAGAAACGGAGAGAGACAGAGAAATGGAGAGAAACGGAGAGAGAGAAGAGAAAAGGAGAGAAACAGAGAGAGAGAGAAACACAGGGATAGAGAGAGAGAAACGGAGAGAGAGAGAGAAACACAGGGAGAGAGAGAGAGAAACACAGGAGAGAGAGAAACAGAGAGAGAGAAACACAGGGATAGAGAGAGAGAAACAGAGAGAGAGAGAGAGAAACGAGAGAGAAACGGAGAGAGAAACACAGGGAGAGAGAGAGAGAAACAGGAAGAGAAAGAGAGAAACAATGAGAAAGAGTTACAGAGATATCGTTTTTTAGTTGGTTTACCATGAGGATGGGTGTTGTTGAGTGAGTATATGTGAAACCATAACAATGCATCATATCTCATAATTAATACCAGTACTTTGGAACACGTGATGGAAAAACAGGGTAACTATAACACGCCTAAGTTGAACAACCTGCTCATAAACACCCACACTGTTTCTCCCTGGGGAATCAGCTGCTAGGCATTCTGCTGATGTAATTCCAGCGAGGTCCTCCTCACCTTAACCTCACAGAGAGACAGGCAGGGTCATCCTCTCCTTAACCTCACAGAGAGACAGGCAGGGTTCTCCTCACCTTAACCTCAGAGAGACGGGCAGGGTCCTCCTCACCTTAACCTCACAGAGAGACAGGCAGGGTCCTCCTCACCTTAACCTCACAGAGAGACAGGCAGGGTCCTCCTCACCTTAACCTCACAGAGAGACAGGCAGGGTCCTCCTCACCTTAACCTCACAGAGAGACAGGCAGGGTCCTCCTCACCTTAACCTCACAGAGAGACAGGCAGGGTCATCCTCTCCTTAACCTCACAGAGAGACAGGCAGGGTCCTCCTCACCTTAACCTCACAGAGAGACAGGCAGGGTCCTCCTCACTTTAACCTCACAGAGAGACGGGCAGGGTCCTCCTCACCTTAACCTCACAGAGAGACAGGCAGGGTCCTCCTCACATTAACCTCACAGAGAGACAAGAAGGCAGTGGAACACCCACCCCTCTGGCCTCCTGCCCCCTAAAGCAGATAGTTTGTGTAGTTGCAGAATTTTGTTCAAGCCAAGCTGTAATATACATGTACACATCTGTAATACACATAAACTGTAGTGATCATGAAGATAATGTTGTGTCCACACTGCAGGACTGTTACTGTATCAGATCCTGTTACTGCAGAGGATGGTCATCATGATCACTATAGTCCCTAAGACAGAGGATGGTCATCATGATCACCACAGTCCCTAGGACAGAGGATGGTCATCATGATCACCAGTCCCTAGGACAGAGGATGGTCATCATGATCACCAGTCCCTAGGACAGAGGATGGTCATCATGATCACCAGTCCCTAGGACAGAGGATGGTCATCATGATCACCAGTCCCTAGGACAGAGGACAGCAGTCATGATCACCAGTCCCTAGGACAGAGGATGGTCATCATGATCACCAGTCCCTAGGACAGAGGACAGCAGTCATGATCACCAGTCCCTAGGACAGAGGATGGTCATCATGATCACCACAGTCCCTAGGACAGAGGATGGTCATCATGATCACCAGTCCCTAGGACAGAGGATGGTCAGTCATGATCACCACAGTCCCTAGGACAGAGGATGGTCATCATGATCACCAGTCCCTAGGACAGAGGATGGTCATCATGATCACTATAGTCCCTAGGACAGAGGATGGTCATCATGATCACCACAGTCCCTAGGACAGAGGATGGTCGTCATGATCACCACAGTCCCTAAGACAGAGGATGGTCATCATGATCACTATAGTCCCTAGGACAGAGGATGGTCATCATGATCACCACAGTCCCTCGGACAGAGGATGGTCATCATGATCACCAGTCCCTAGGACAGAGGATGGTCATCATGATCACCAGTCCCTAGGACAGAGGATGGTCGTCATGATCACCAGTCCCTAGGACAGAGGATGGTCATCATGATCACCACAGTCCCTAGGACAGAGGATGGTCGTCATGATCACCACAGTCCCTAGGACAGAGGATGGTCATCATGATCACCAGTCCCTAGGACAGAGGATGGTCGTCATGATCACCAGTCCCTAGGACAGAGGATGGTCATCATGATCACCACAGTCCCTAGGACAGAGGATGGTCATCATGATCACCAGTCCCTAGGACAGAGGATGGTCATCATGATCACCAGTCCCTAGGACAGAGGATGGTCGTCATGATCACCAGTCCCTAGGACAGAGGATGGTCATCATGATCACCACAGTCCCTAGGACAGAGGATGGTCATCATGATCACCAGTCCCTAGGACAGAGGATGGTCGTCATGATCACCACAGTCCCTAGGACAGAGGATGGTCATCATGATCACCAGTCCCTAGGACAGAGGATGGTCGTCATGATCACCACAGTCCCTAGGACAGAGGATGGTAGTCATGATCACCACATACAGAGGATGGTCAGGCCCAGTTATCAGCAAAACAACAAACAACTGAAGGTCAAGCTACTAAACCAGCAGAGCTGTACTTCAGCTCTACATCACATCATCTGTTAAAGAGACTCTGCTGTAGGGTGGGGCACACACACACACACACACACACACACACACACACACACACACACACACACACACACACACACACACACACACACACACACACACACAGTGCAGTCGGTAAGCGCCAAGGCTGAGGGAGGTCAGTGCTCTGAAGACTTCCAGATGGTTACGTGTGTTCCAGGCCTCTGACTCAGCACAAGGCCCAGTGTTCACACATCTACCTATTCTCCAAGGCCCAGTGTTCACACATCACACATCTAACTATTCTCCAAGGCCCAGTGTTCACACATCTAACTATTCTCCAAGGCCCAGTGTTCACACATCTAACTATTCTCCAAGGCCCAGTGTTCACACATCTAACTACTCTCCAAGGCCCAGTGTTCACACATCTAACTATTCTCCAAGGCCCTGTGTTCACACATCTAACTACTCTCCAAGGCCCAGTGTTCACACATCACACATCTAACTTCTCTCCAAGGCCCAGTGTTCACACATCTAACTATTCTCCAAGGCCCAGTGTTCACACATCACACATCTAACTATTCTCCAAGGCCCAGTGTTCACACATCTAACTATTCTCCAAGGCCCAGTGTTCACACATCTAACTATTCTCCAAGGCCCAGTGTTCACACATCTAACTATTCTCCAAGGCCCAGTGTTCACACATCTAACTACTCTCCAAGGCCCAGTGTTCACACATCTAACTATTCTCCAAGGCCCAGTGTTCACACATCTAACTATTCTCCAAGGCCCAGTGTTCACACATCTAACTATTCTCCAAGGCCCAGTGTTCACACATCACATCTAACTATTCTCCAAGGCCCAGTGTTCACACATCTAACTATTCTCCAAGGCCCAGTGTTCACACATCTAACTATTCTCCAAGGCCCAGTGTTCACACATCTAACTATCTCCAAGGCCCAGTGTTCACACACACATCTAACTATTCTCCAAGGCCCAGTGTTCACACATCTAACTATTCTCCAAGGCCCAGTGTTCACACATCTAACATCTAACTATTCTCCAAGGCCCAGTGTTCACACATCTAACTATTCTCCAAGGCCCAGTGTTCACACATCTAACTACTCTCCAAGGCCCAGTGTTCACACATCTAACTATTCTCCAAGGCCCAGTGTTCACACATCTAACTATTCTCCAAGGCCCAGTGTTCACACATCTAACTATTCTCCAAGGCCCAGTGTTCACACATCACACATCTAACTATTCTCCAAGGCCCAGTGTTCACACATCTAACTATTCTCCAAGGCCCAGTGTTCACACATCTAACTATTCTCCAAGGCCCAGTGTTCACACATCTAACTACTCTCCAAGGCCCAGTGTTCACACATCACACATCTAACTATTCTCCAAGGCCCAGTGTTCACACATCTAACTATTCTCCAAGGCCCAGTGTTCACACATCTAACTATTCTCCAAGGCCCAGTGTTCACACATCTAACTACTCTCCAAGGCCCAGTGTTCACATCACACATCTAACTATTCTCTCCAAGGCCCAGTGTTCACACATCTAACTATTCTCCAAGGCCCAGTGTTCACACATCACACATCTAACTATTCTCCAAGGCCCAGTGTTCACACATCTAACTATTCCAAGGCCCAGTGTTCACACATCACACATCTAACTATTCTCCAAGGCCCAGTGTTCACACATCTAACTATTCTCCAAGGCCCAGTGTTCACACATCTAACTATTCTCCAAGGCCCAGTGTTCACACATCTAACTATTCTCCAAGGCCCAGTGTTCACACATCTAACTATTCTCCAAGGCCCAGTGTTCACACATCTAACTATTCTCCAAGGCCCAGTGTTCACACATCTAACTATTCTCCAAGGCCCAGTGTTCACACATCTAACTATTCTCCAAGGCCCAGTGTTCACACATCTAACTATTCTCCAAGGCCCAGTGTTCACACATCACACATCTAACTATTCTCCAAGGCCCAGTGTTCACACATCTAACTATTCTCCAAGGCCCAGTGTTCACACATCTAACTATTCTCCAAGGCCCAGTGTTCACACATCTAACTATTCTCCAAGGCCCAGTGTTCACACATCTAACTATTCTCCAAGGCCCAGTGTTCACACATCTAACTATTCTCCAAGGCCCAGTGTTCACACATCTAACTATTCTCCAAGGCCCAGTGTTCACACATCTAACTATTCTCCAAGGCCCAGTGTTCACACATCACACATCTAACTATTCTCCAAGGCCCAGTGTTCACACATCTAACTATTCTCCAAGGCCCAGTGTTCACACATCTAACTATTCTCCAAGGCCCAGTGTTCACACATCTAACTACTCTCCAAGGCCCAGTGTTCACACATCACACATCTAACTATTCTCCAAGGCCCAGTGTTCACACATCTAACTATTCTCCAAGGCCCAGTGTTCACACATCTAACTATTCTCCAAGGCCCAGTGTTCACACATCTAACTATTCTCCAAGGCCCAGTGTTCACACATCACACATCTAACTACATCTTCTCCAAGGCCCAGTGTTCACACATCTAACTATTCTCCAAGGCCCAGTGTTCACACATCACACATCTAACTATTCTCCAAGGCCAGTGTTCACACATCTAACTATTCTCCAAGGCCCAGTGTTCACATCACACATCTAACTATTCTCCAAGGCCCAGTGTTCACACATCTAACTATTCTCCAAGGCCCAGTGTTCACACATCTAACTATTCTCCAAGGCCCAGTGTTCACACATCTAACTATTCTCCAAGGCCCAGTGTTCACATCTAACATCTAACTATTCTCCAAGGCCCAGTGTTCACACATCACTATCTAACTATTCTCCAAGGCCCAGTGTTCACACATCTAACTATTCTCCAAGGCCCAGTGTTCACACATCTAACTATTCTCCAAGGCCCAGTGTTCACACATCTAACTATTCTCCAAGGCCCAGTGTTCACACATCTAATCTAACTATTCTCCAAGGCCCAGTGTTCACACATCTAACTATTCTCCAAGGCCCAGTGTTCACACATCTAACATCTAACTATCTAACTATTCCAAGGCCCAGTGTTCACACATCACACATCTAACTATTCTCCAAGGCCCAGTGTTCACACATCTAACTATTCTCCAAGGCCCAGTGTTCACACATCACACATCTAACTATTCTCCAAGGCCCAGTGTTCACACATCTAACTACTCTCCAAGGCCCAGTGTTCACATCTAACTATTCTCCAAGGCCCAGTGTTCACACATCTAACTATTCTCCAAGGCCCAGTGTTCACACATCTAACTATTCTCCAAGGCCCAGTGTTCACACATCTAACTATTCTCCAAGGCCCAGTGTTCACACATCTAACTATTCTCCAAGGCCCAGTGTTCACACATCTAACTATTCTCCAAGGCCCAGTGTTAACTATTCTCCACAGTGTTCACACATCTAACTATTCTCCAAGGCCCAGTGTTTCACACATCTAACTATTCTCCAAGGCCCAGTGTTCACACATCAATCTAACTATTCTCCAAGGCCCAGTGTTCACACATCTAACTATTCTCCAAGGCCCAGTGTTCACACATCTAACTATTCTCCATCTAACTATTCTCCAAGGCCCAGTGTTCACACATCACACATCTAACTATTCTCCAAGGCCCAGTGTTCACACATCTAACTACTCTCCAAGGCCCAGTGTTCACACATCACACATCTAACTATTCTCCATCTAAGGCCCAGTGTTCACACATCACACATCTAACTATTCTCCAAGGCCCAGTGTTCACACATCTAACTATTCTCAAGGCCCAGTGTTCACACATCTAACTATTCTCCAAGGCCCAGTGTTCACACATCAACTATTCTCCAAGGCCCAGTGTTCACACATCTAACTATTCTCCAAGGCCCAGTGTTCACACATCACACACTATTCTCCAAGGCCCAGTGTTCACACATCTAACTATTCTCCAAGGCCCAGTGTTCACACATCTAACTATTCTCCAAGGCCCAGTGTTCACACATCACACATCTAACTATTCTCCAAGGCCCAGTGTTCACACATCACACATCTAACTACTCTCCAAGGCCCAGTGTTCACACATCTAACTACTCTCCAAGGCCCAGTGTTCACACATCACACATCTAACTACTCTCCAAGGCCCAGTGTTCACACATCTAACTATTCTCCAAGGCCCAGTGTTCACACATCTAACTACTCTCCAAGGCCCAGTGTTCACACATCTAACTATTCTCCAAGGCCCAGTGTTCACACATCTAACTACTACTCCAAGGCCCAGTGTTCACACATCTAACTATTCTCCAAGGCCCAGTGTTCACACATCACACATCTAACTATTCTCCAAGGCCCAGTGTTCACACATCTAACTACTCTCCAAGGCCCAGTGTTCACACATCTAACTATTCTCCAAGGCCCAGTGTTCACACATCTAACTATTCTCCAAGGCCCAGTGTTCACACATCACACATCTAACTATTCTCCAAGGCCCAGTGTTCACACATCTAACTACTCTCCAAGGCCCAGTGTTCACACATCTAACTACTCTCCAAGGCCCAGTGTTCACACATCTAACTACTCTCCAAGGCCCAGTGTTCACACATCACACATCTAACTATTCTCCAAGGCCCAGTGTTCACACATCTAACTATTCTCCAAGGCCCAGTGTTCACACATCACACATCTAACTATTCTCCAAGGCCCAGTGTTCACACATCTAACTATTCTCCAAGGCCCAGTGTTCACACATCTAACTATTCTCCAAGGCCCAGTGTTCACACATCTAACTATTCTCCAAGGCCCAGTGTTCACACATCTCAAATCAAATCAAATGTATTTGTCACATACACATGGTTAGCAGATGTTAATGCGAGTGTAGCGAAATGCTTGTGCTTCTAGTTCCGACAATGCAGTAATAACCACCGAGTAATCTAACCTAACAATTCCACAACAACTACCTTATACACACAAGTGTAAAGGGATAAAGAATATGTACATAAAGATATATGAATGAGTGATGGTACAGAACGGCATAGGCAAGATGCAATAGATGGTATCAGTACAGTATATACATATGAGATGTGTAATGTAGGGTATGTAAACAAAGTGGCATAGTTTAAAGTGGCTAGTGATACATGTATTACATAAAGATGCAGTAGATGATATAGAGTACAGTATATACATATACATATGAGATGAGTAATGTAGGATTTGTAAACATATTAAGTAGCATTGTTTAAAGTGGCTAGTGATATATTTTACATCAATTTCTATCAATTCCCATTATTAAAGTGGCTGGAGTTGAGTCAGTGTGTTGGCAGCAGTCTGATGGCCTTGAGATAGAAGCTGTTTTTCAGTCTCTCGGTCCCAGCTTTAATGCACCTGTACTGACCTCGCCTTCTGGATGATAGCGGGGGGAACAGGCAGTGGCTCGGATGGTTGTTGTCCTTGATGATCTTTATGGCCTTCCTGTGACATCGGGTGGTGTAGGTGTCCTGAAGGGCAGGTAGTTTGCCCCCGGTGATGCGTTGTGCCGACCTCACTACCCTCTGGTGAGCCTTACGGTTGTGGGCGGAGCAGTTGCCGTACCAGGCGGTGATACAGCCCGACAGGATGCTCTCGATTGTGCATCTGTAAAAGTTTGTGAGTGCTTTTGGTGACAAGCCGAATTTCTTCAGCCTCTTGAGGTTGAAGAGGCGCTGTTGCGCCTTTTTCACCACGCTGTCTGTGTGGGTGGACCAATTCAGTTTGTCCGTGATGTGTACGCCGAGAAACGTAAAACTTTCTACCCTCTCCACTATTGTCCCGTCAATGTGGATAGGGGGGTGCTCCCTCTGCTGTTTCCTGAAGTCCACGATCATCTCCTTAGTTTTTTTGACGTTGAATGTGAGGTTATTTTCCTGACACCACACTCCGAGGGCCCTCACCTCCTCCCTGTAGGCCGTCTCGTCGTTGTTGGTAATCAAGCCTACCACTGTAGTGTCGTCTGCAAACTTGATGATTGAGTTGGAGGCGTGAAGAAAGCTAAGGTAACTGAGCTAAACGACTAGCGCCCCGTAGCACTCACTTCCGTCATCATGAAGTGCTTTGAGAGACTTGTCAAGGACCATATCACCTCCACCCTACCTGACACCCTAGACCAACTCCAATTTGCTTACCACCCCAATAGGTCCACAGACGACGCAATCACAACCACACTGCCCTAACCCATCTGGACAAGAGGAATACCTATGTGAGAATGCTGTTCATCGACTACAGCTCAGCATTTAACACCATAGTACCCTCCAAACTTGTCATCAAGCTCGAGACCCTGGGTCTCGACCCCGCCCTGTGCAACTGGATCCTGGACTTCCTGACGGGCCGCCCCCAGGTGAGGAGGGGTGGTAACAACATCTCCACCCCGCTGATCCTCAACACTGGGGCCCCACAAGGGTGCGTTCTGAGCCCTCTCCTGTACTCCCTGTTCATCCACGACTGCGTGGCCACGCACGCCTCCAACTCAATCATCAAGTTTGCAGACGACACTACAGTGGTAGGCTTGATTACCAACAACGACGAGACGGACTACAGGGAGGAGGTGAGGGCCCTCGGAGTGTGGTGTCAGGAAAATAACCTCACACTCAACGTCAAAAAAACAAAGGAGATGATTGTGGACTTCAGGAAACAGCAGAGGGAGCACCCCCCTAACCACATCGACGGGACAATAGTGGAGAGGGTAGTACGTTTCAAGTTTCTCGGCGTACACATCACGGACAAACTGAATTGGTCCACCCACACAGACAGCGTGGTGAAGAAGGCGCAGCAGCGCCTCTTCAACCTCAGGAGGCTGAAGAAACTTGGCTTGTCACCAAAAGCACTCACAAACTTCTACAGATGCACAATCGAGAGCATCCTGTCGGGCTGTATCACCGCCTGGTACGGCAACTGCTCCGCCCACAACCGTAAGGCTCACCAGAGGGTAGTGAGGTCTGCACAACGCATCACCAGGGGCAAACTACCTGCCCTCCAGGACACCTACACCACCCGATGTCACAGGAAGGTCAAAGATCATCAAGGACAACAACCACCCGAGCCACTGCCTGTTCACCCCGCTATCATCCAGGTGAGGTCAGTACAGGTGCATCAAAGCTGGGACCGAGAGACTGAAAAACAGCTTCTATCTCAAGGCCATCAGACTGTTAAACAGCCACCACTAACATTGAGAGGATGCTGCCAACATACTGACTCAACTCCAGCCACTTTAGTAATGTAAAAATGTATCACTAGCCACTTTAAACAATGCCACTTAATATAATGTTTACATCCCCTACATTACTCATCTCATATGTATATACTGTACTCAATACCCTCTACTGCATCTTGCCTATGCTGTTCTGTACCATCACTCATTCATATATCTTTATTTACATATTCTTCATCCCTTTACACTTGTGTGTGGAATTGTTAGTTAGATTACTCGTTGGTTATTACTGCATTGTCGTAACTAGAAGCACAAGCATTTCGCTACACTCGCATTAACATCTGCTAACCATGTGTATGTGACAAATAAAATGTGATTTGATTTGAGACTCACTAAACACACATGCTTACTTTGTAAATGATCTCTGAGTGTTGGAGTGTGCCATTGGCTATCTGAATATTAAAATAACAAGAAAATGGTGCCGTCTGCTATGCTTAATATAAGGAATTTGAAATGATTTATACTTTTACTTTTGATACTTAAGTATATTTAAAACCAAATACCAAAGACTTAAGTAGTATTTTACTGGGTGATTTTCACTTTTACTTGAGTCATTTTCTTTTAAAAGTATCTTTACTTTTGCTCAAGTATGATAATTGGGTATTTTTCCACCACTGATTCTGGTAGTAAGGTCTCAGTTTGACTGAAAGGAAATTCACTTTCTACAGATAAGCACGTTAGCTATAACCTGCTATGTTTGGTTTTGTATCTCATCCTTTCACACCATTATACCCACCCCCATCCAAACACCCTCTGACCCAGGGTAATCAAAACTGTGGAGAGATCCCAGCTCCAGGGAAGCTTCCTCTGTCATGACATCACAGCTGAGGAGAGGAGAGAGCATCTGGAGTGGGGGTGTGGAGCCATGAGTCTCCCCTAGTTCCCTGAACTCTGCCTCTCTTCTCATCTCACCCTGAACAGGCAGAGTGCAAGGAGAGGAGGAGGCTGGAGTGGTGAGGAGAGAAGAGAGGCAGAATGCAGAGAGAGGAGGACGCTGGAGTGGTGAGGGGAGAAGAGAGGCAGAATGCAGAGAGAGGAGGAGGCTGGAGTGGTGAGGGGAGAAGAGAGGCAGAATGCAGGGAGAGGAGGAGGTTGGTGTGGTGAGGGGAGAAGAGAGGCAGAATGCAGGGAGAGGAGGAGGTTGGTGTGGTGAGGGGAGGGTAGAAGAGAGGCAGAATGCAGGGAGAGGAGGAGGTTGGTATTGGGAGGGGAGGGGAGAAGAGAGGCAGAATGCAGAGAGAGGAGGAGGCTGGAGTGGTGAGGGGAGAAGAGAGGCAGAATGCAGGGAGAGGAGGAGGTTGGTGTGGTGAGGGGAGAAGAGAGGCAGAATGCAGGGAGAGGAGGAGGTTGGTGTGGTGAGGGGAGGGGAGAAGAGAGGCAGAATGCAGGGAGAGGAGGAGGTTGGTGTGGTGAGGGGAGGGGAGAAGAGAGGCAGAATGCAGGGAGAGGAGGAGGTTGGTGTGGTGAGGGGAGAAGAGAGGCAGAATGCAGGGAGAGGAGGAGGTTGGTGTGGTGAGGGGAGGGGAGAAGAGAGGCAGAATGCAGGGAGAGGAGGAGGTTGGTGTGGTGAGGGGAGAAGAGAGGCAGAATGCAGGGAGAGGAGGAGGTTGGTGTGGGTGGGGAGAAGAGAAGAGAGGCAGAATGCAGGGAGAGGAGGAGGTTGGTGTGGTGAGGGGAGAAGAGAGGCAGAATGCAGGGAGAGGAGGAGGTTGGTGTGGTGAGGGGAGGGGAGAAGAGAGACAGAATGCAGGGAGAGGAGGAGGAGGTTGGTGTGGTGAGGGGAGAAGAGAGGCAGAATGCAGGGAGAGGAGGAGGTTGGTGTGGTGAGGGGAGAAGAGAGGCAGAATGCAGGGAGAGGAGGAGGTTGGTGTGGTGAGGGGAGGGGAGAAGAGAGACAGAATGCAGGGAGAGGAGGAGGTTGGTATTGGGAGGGGAGGGGCAGAGTTCAGGGAACTTGGGGAGACTCATGGCTCCACACCCCACTCCAGATGCTCTCTCCTCTCCTCAGCTGTGATGTCATGACAGAGGCTTGGAGCTGGGATCTCTCCACAGTTTTGATTACCCTGGGTAAGAGGGGTGTAGATGGGGGTGGGTATAATGGTGTGCAGGGATCAAATCCCAAACCAAATGATGGTGTACTAATAAAAAAAAGCACTCTAGTACCTAAAAAAATAGCACTAAACCACTGCCCCCAACAGAAAACCGAAGAGAAAATAAAGTATATTTAAACGTTAAGAAATGTTTTCCAATTGTCACATCCCTACCGTGGGCCTCTACTAGAGAGAACTGTGCCAATGATGGCTGCAGAACGGCCCTCTCCTAAAAACACCATCAGGATACACAGACAGGAGGATACCCTCTATGAGGCCCAACAGGACAGGGGGACAGGAGGAGATCCTCTCTATGAGGCCCAGCAGGACACACAGACAGGGGGACAGGAGGAGATCCTCTCTATGAGGCTCAGCAGGACAGGGGGACAAGAGGAGACCCTCTTTATGAGGCCCAGCAGGACACACAGACAGGGGGACAGGAGACCCTCTCTATGAGGCCCAGCAGGACAGGGGGACAAGAAGAAGACCCTCTCTATGAGGCCCAACAGGACACACAGACAGGGGGACAGGAGACCCTCTCTATGAGGCCCAGCAGGACACACATGAGGCCCAGCAGGGGACAGGAGGAGACCCTCTCTATGAGGCCCAGCAGGACAGGGGGACAAGAGAAGACCCTCTCTATGAGGCCCAGCAGGACACCTGAGGCCCAGCAGACAGGGGGACAGGAGATCCTCTCTATGAGGCACAGCAGGACAGGGGGACAGGAGGAGACCCTCTCTATGAGGCCCAACAGGACAGAAGGAGACCCCTCTGAGGCCCAGCAGGACAGGGGGACAAGAGGAGACCCTCTATGAGGCCCAGCAGGACACACAGACAGGGGGACAGGAGATCCTCTCTATGAGGCCCAGCAGGACAGGGGGACAAGAAGAAGATCCTCTCTATGAGGCCCAGCAGAACAGAAGGAGACCCCCTCTATGAGGCCCAGCAGAACAGAAGGAGACCCCCTCTATGAGGCCCAGCAGGACAGGGGGACAAGAAGAGACCCTCTCTATGAGGCCCAACAGGACACACAGACAGGGGGACAAGAAGAGACCCTCTCCATGAGGCCCAGCAGGACAGGGGGACAGGAGGAGACCCTCTCTATGAGGCCCAGCATGGAGCTTCATATTAACCTTTAAAAACCTCTTCATCAGTTAAACCAAGCAGACTACATTCCTTCCCCGTGGCTAAACACAACCCTATGGCCTATTCCTTACGTTTGGCCATTTCCTCAAATCTAAACCAATCAGATTGAACCTCTCCATGTCCAAGCACTCCATACAGGGGATTACTTTCAGGAAACAGCTTCTTCAGAGTGGAAACACGCCACTGGCTGCATATTAGTTTTCCAGTTATCCAGGTCTCTAATATGACTTTATCTCCGTAGCCCATATTGACACAGCTGTCTGCAGGTCACAGGATTTAGGAGGAGCTGGGAGTGGAACAATGAGACTAAAACAGAATCTGTGTCTTTCAAACTGAGGTAATCTTTCCATCTTCTATCCCTGTTAATTATCTAGAAGGTCTGGGACCCAACAGCCCAATTAGCCCAGACGGTGTCAAACGAAGGCCCTAAAAATGGTCAAATACTCCAGCCACCCTAGTCATAGACTGTTCTCTCTGCTACTGCACGGCAAGCGGTACCGGAGCACCAAGTCTAGGTCCAAGAGGCTTCTAAACAGCTTCTACCCAAAACCATAAGACTCCTGAACATCTAGTCAAATGGCTACCCAGACTATTCACATTGCCCCCCCCCCCTTGACGCTACTGCTACTCTCTGTTATTATCTACGCATCACTTTAATAACTCTACCTACATATTACCGTCATTACCTCGACTAACCGGTGCCCCCGCACATTGACTCTGTACCGGTACCCCCTGTATATAGCCTCCACATTGACTCTGTAGCGGTACCCCCTGTATATAGCCTCCACATTGACTCTGTACCGGTACCCCCTGTATATAGCCTCCACATTGACTCTGTACCGTAATACCCTGTATATAGCCTCCACTTTGACTCTGTACCGTAATACCCTGTATATAGCCTCCACATTGACTCTGTACCAGTACCCCTGTATATGGCCTCCACATTGACTCTGTACCGTAATACCCTGTATATAGCCTCCACTTTGACTCTGTACCAGTACCCCCTGTATATAGCCTCCACATTGACTCTGTACCGTAATACCCTGTATATAGCCTCCACGTTGACTCTGTACCGTAATACCCTGTATATAGCCTCCACATTGACTCTGTACCGTAATACCCTGTATATAGCCTCCACATTGACTCTGTACCGGTACCCCCTGTCTATAGTCTCCACATTGACTCTGTACCAGTACCCCTGTATATGGCCTCCACATTGACTCTGTACCGTAATACCCTGTATATAGCCTCCACTTTGACTCTGTACCAGTACCCCCTGTATATAGCCTCCACATTGACTCTGTACCAGTACCCCTTGTATATAGCCCCACTATTGGTATTTCACTGCTGCTCTTTAATAAAAACATTTTTTAAATGTTGGGTATTTTTCTTATTAAAACTGCATTGTCGGTTAGGGGCTTGTAAGTCAGCATTTCACTGTAAGGTCTACAACACCTGTTGTATTCAGCATTTCACAGTAAGGTCTACTACACCTGTTGTATTCAGCATTTCACTGTGAGGTCTACCTACACCTGTTGTATTCAGCATTTCACTGTGAGGTCTACTACACCTGTTGTATTCAGCATTTCACTATAAGGTCTACTACACCTGTTGTATTCAGCATTTCACTATAAGGTCTACTACACCTGTTGTATTCAGCATTTCACTATAAGGTCTACTACACCTGTTGTATTCAGCATTTCACTGTAAGGTCTACTACACCTGTTGTATTCAGCATTTCACTGTAAGGTCTACTACACCTGTTGTATTCAGCATTTCACTGTGAGGTCTACTACACCTGTTGTATTCAGCATTTCACTATAAGGTCTACTACACCTGTTGTATTCAGCATTTCACTGTAAGGTCTACTACACCTGTTGTATTCAGCATTTCACTATAAGGTCTACTACACCTGTTGTATTCAGCATTTCACTGTGAGGTCTACTACACCTGTTGTATTCACCATTCACTGTGAGGTCTACTATACCTGTTGTATTCAGCATTTCACTGTAAGGTCTCCTACACCTGTTGTATTCAGCATTTCACTGTAAGGTCTACCTACACCTATTGTATTCAGCATTTCACTGTAAGGTCTACTACACCTGTTGTATTCAGCATTTCACTGTAAGGTCTACTACACCTGTTGTATTCAGCATTTCACTGTAAGGTCTACTACACCTGTTGTATTCAGCATTTCACTATAAGGTCTACTACACCTGTTGTATTCAGCATTTCACTGTAAGGTCTACTACACCTGTTCTATTCAGCATTTCACTGTAAGGTCTACTACACCTGTTGTATTCAGCATTTCACTGTAAGGTCTACTACACCTGTTCTATTCAGCATTTCACTGTAAGGTCTACTACACCTGTTGTATTCAGTATTTCACTGTAAGGTCTACTACACCTATTGTATTCAGCATTTCACTGTAAGGTCTACTACACCTACTGTATTCAGCATTTCACTGTAAGGTCTACTACACCTGTTGTATTCAGCATTTCACTGTAAGGTCTACTACACCTGTTCTATTCAGCATTTCACTGTAAGGTCTACTACACCTGTTGTATTCAGCATTACACTGTAAGGTCTACTACACCTACTGTATTCAGCATTTCACTGTGAGGTCTACTACACCTGTTGTATTCAGCATTTCACTGTAAGGTCTACTACACCTGTTCTATTCAGCATTTCACTGTAAGGTCTACTACACCTGTTGTATTCAGCATTACACTGTAAGGTCTACTACACCTACTGTATTCAGCATTTAACTGTAAGGTCTACACCTGTTGTATTCAGCATTTCACTGTAAGGTCTACTACACCTGTTGTATTCAGCATTACACTGTGAGGTCTACTACACCTACTGTATTCAGCATTTCACTGTGAGGTCTACTACACCTGTTGTATTCAGCATTTCACTGTAAGGTCTACTACACCTGTTCTATTCAGCATTACACTGTAAGGTCTACTACACCTGTTGTATTCAGCATTACACTGTAAGGTCTACTACACCTACTGTATTCAGCATTTCACTGTAAGGTCTACACCTGTTGTATTCAGCATTTCACTGTAAGGTCTCCTACACCTGTTGTATTCAGCATTTCACTGTAAGGTCTCCTACACCTGTTGTATTCAGCATTTCACTGTAAGGTCTCCTACACCTGTTGTATTCAGCATTTCACTGTAAGGTCTACTACACCTGTTGTATTCAGCATTTCACTGTAAGGTCTACTACACCTGTTGTATTCAGCATTTCACTGTAAGGTCTACTACACCTGTTGTATTCAGCATTTCACTGTGAGGTCTACTACACCTGTTGTATTCAGCATTTCACTGTAAGGTCTACTACACCTGTTGTATTCAGCATTTCACTGTAAGGTCTACTACACCTGTTGTATTCAACATTTCACTGTGAGGTCTACTACACCTGTTGTATTCAGCATTTCACTGTAAGGTCTACTACACCTGTTGTATTCAGCATTTCACTGTAAGGTCTACTACACCTGTTGTATTCAGCATTTCACTGTAAGGTCTACTACACCTGTTGTATTCAGCATTTCACTGTGAGGTCTACTACACCTGTTGTATTCAGCATTTCACTGTGAGGTCTACTACACCTGTTGTATTCAGCATTTCACTGTAAGGTCTACTACACCTGTTGTATTCAACATTTCACTGTGAGGTCTACTACACCTGTTGTATTCAGCATTTCACTGTAAGGTCTACTACACCTGTTGTATTCAGCATTTCACTGTGAGGTCTACTACACCTGTTGCTCTAACCACTAGGCTACCCTGCTGGTTACAGTTTGAAGTAACCTTCAGGTTACTAGTCCAACGCTCTAACCACTAGGCTACCTTGTTGGTTACAGTTTGAAGTAACCTTCAGGTTACTAGTCCAACGCTCTAACCACTAGGCTACCCTGCTGGTTACAGTTTGAAGTAACCTTCAGGTTACTAGTCCAACGCTCTAACCACTAGGCTACCTTGTTGGTTACAGCTTGAAGTAACCTTCCGGTTACTAGTCCAACGCTCTAACCACTAGGCTACCCTGTTGGTTACAGCTTGAAGTAACCTTCCGGTTACTAGTCCAACGCTCTAACCACTAGGCTACCCTGCTGGTTACAGTTTGACGTAACCTTCAGGTTACTAGTCCAACGCTCTAACCACTAGGCTACCCTGCTGGTTACAGTTTGACGTAACCTTCCGGTTACTAGTCCAACGCATTAACCACTAGGCTACCCTGTTGGTTACAGTTTGAAGTAACCTTCCGGTTACTAGTCCAACGCATTAACCACTAGGCTACCCTGCTGGTTACTAGTCCACCGCTCTAACCACTGGGCTACCCTGCCGGTTACAGTTTGAAGTAACCTTCCGGTTACTAGTCCAACGCTCTAACCACTAGGCTACCCTGCTGGTTACAGTTTGAAGTAACCTTCCGGTTACTAGTCCAACGCTCTAACCACTAGGCTACCCTGCTGGTTACAGTTTGACGTAACCTTCCGGTTACTAGTCCAACGCTCTAACCACTAGGCTACCCTGCTGGTTACAGTTTGAAGTAACCTTCCGGTTACTAGTCCAACGCTCTAACCACTAGGCTACCCTGCTGGTTACAGTTTGAAGTAACCTTCAGGTTACTAGTCCAACGCTCTAACCACTAGGCTACCCTGCTGGTTACAGTTTGAAGTAACCTTCCGGTTACTAGTCCAACGCTCTAACCACTAGGCTACCCTGCTGGTTACAGTTTGACGTAACCTTCCGGTTACTAGTCCAACGCTCTAACCACTAGGCTACCCTGCTGGTTACAGTTTGAAGTAACCTTCCGGTTACTAGTCCAACGCTCTAACCACTAGGCTACCCTGCTGGTTACAGTTTGAAGTAACCTTCCGGTTACTAGTCCAACGCTCTAACCACTAGGCTACCTTGTTGGTTACAGTTTGAAGTAACCTTCAGGTTACTAGTCCAACGCTCTAACCACTAGGCTACCCTGCTGGTTACAGTTTGAAGTAACCTTCCGGTTACTAGTCCAACGCTCTAACCACTAGGCTACCCTGCTGGTTACAGTTTGAAGTAACCTTCAGGTTACTAGTCCAACGCTCTAACCACTAGGCTACCTTGTTGGTTACAGTTTGAAGTAACCTTCCGGTTACTAGTCCAACGCTCTAACCACTAGGCTACCCTGCTGGTTACAGTTTGACGTAAGTTACTAGTCCAACGCTCTAACCACTAGGCTACCTTGTTGGTTACAGTTTGAAGTAACCTTCAGGTTACTAGTCCAACGCTCTAACCACTAGGCTACCCTGCTGGTTACAGTTTGACGTAACCTTCCGGTTACTAGTCCAACGCTCTAACCACTAGGCTACCCTGCTGGTTACAGTTTGAAGTAACCTTCAGGTTACTAGTCCAACGCTCTAACCACTAGGCTACCCTGCTGGTTACAGTTTGAAGTAACCTTCAGGTTACTAGTCCAACGCTCTAACCACTAGGCTACCCTGTTGGTTACAGTTTGAAGTAACCTTCAGGTTACTAGTCCAACGCATTAACCACTAGGCTACCCTGCTGGTTACTAGTCCACCGCTCTAACCACTGGGCTACCCTGCCGGTTACAGTTTGAAGTAACCTTCCGGTTACTAGTCCAACGCTCTAACCACTAGGCTACCCTGCTGGTTACAGTTTGAAGTAACCTTCCGGTTACTAGTCCAACGCTCTAACCACTAGGCTACCCTGCTGGTTACAGTTTGACGTAACCTTCCGGTTACTAGTCCAACGCTCTAACCACTAGGCTACCCTGCTGGTTACAGTTTGAAGTAACCTTCAGGTTACTAGTCCAACGCTCTAACCACTAGGCTACCCTGCTGGTTACAGCTTGAAGTAACCTTCCGGTTACTAGTCCAACGCTCTAACCACTAGGCTACCCTGTTGGTTACAGCTTGAAGTAACCTTCCGGTTACTAGTCCAACGCTCTAACCACTAGGCTACCCTGCTGGTTACAGTTTGACGTAACCTTCAGGTTACTAGTCCAACGCTCTAACCACTAGGCTACCCTGCTGGTTACAGTTTGACGTAACCTTCCGGTTACTAGTCCAACGCATTAACCACTAGGCTACCCTGTTGGTTACAGTTTGAAGTAACCTTCCGGTTACTAGTCCAACGCATTAACCACTAGGCTACCCTGCTGGTTACTAGTCCACCGCTCTAACCACTGGGCTACCCTGCCGGTTACAGTTTGAAGTAACCTTCCGGTTACTAGTCCAACGCTCTAACCACTAGGCTACCCTGCTGGTTACAGTTTGAAGTAACCTTCCGGTTACTAGTCCAACGCTCTAACCACTAGGCTACCCTGCTGGTTACAGTTTGACGTAACCTTCCGGTTACTAGTCCAACGCTCTAACCACTAGGCTACCCTGCTGGTTACAGTTTGACGTAACCTTCCGGTTACTAGTCCAACGCTCTAACCACTAGGCTACCCTGCTGGTTACAGTTTGAAGTAACCTTCAGGTTACTAGTCCAACGCTCTAACCACTAGGCTACCCTGTTGGTTACAGTTTGAAGTAACTTTCAGGTTACTAGTCCAACGCTCTAACCACTAGGCTACCCTGCTGGTTACAGTTTGAAGTAACCTTCCGGTTACTAGTCCAACGCTCTAACCACTGGGCTACCCTGCCGGTTACAGTTTGAAGTAACCTTCCGGTTACTAGTCCAACGCTCTAACCACTAGGCTACCCTGCTGGTTACAGTTTGAAGTAACCTTCCGGTTACTAGTCCAACGCTCTAACCACTAGGCTACCCTGCTGGTTACAGTTTGACGTAACCTTCCGGTTACTAGTCCAACGCTCTAACCACTAGGCTACCCTGCTGGTTACAGTTTGAAGTAACCTTCCGGTTACTAGTCCAACGCTCTAACCACTAGGCTACCCTGCTGGTTACAGTTTGAAGTAACCTTCAGGTTACTAGTCCAACGCTCTAACCACTAGGCTACCCTGCTGGTTACAGTTTGAAGTAACCTTCCGGTTACTAGTCCAACGCTCTAACCACTAGGCTACCCTGCTGGTTACAGTTTGACGTAACCTTCCGGTTACTAGTCCAACGCTCTAACCACTAGGCTACCCTGCTGGTTACAGTTTGAAGTAACCTTCCGGTTACTAGTCCAACGCTCTAACCACTAGGCTACCCTGCTGGTTACAGTTTGACGTAACCTTCCGGTTACTAGTCCAACGCTCTAACCACTAGGCTACCCTGCTGGTTACAGTTTGAAGTAACCTTCCGGTTACTAGTCCAACGCTCTAACCACTAGGCTACCCTGCTGGTTACAGTTTGACGTAACCTTCCGGTTACTAGTCCAACGCTCTAACCACTAGGCTACCTTGTTGGTTACAGTTTGAAGTAACCTTCAGGTTACTAGTCCAACGCTCTAACCACTAGGCTACCCTGCTGGTTACAGTTTGAAGTAACCTTCCGGTTACTAGTCCAACGCTCTAACCACTAGGCTACCCTGCTGGTTACAGTTTGAAGTAACCTTCAGGTTACTAGTCCAACGCTCTAACCACTAGGCTACCTTGTTGGTTACAGTTTGAAGTAACCTTCCGGTTACTAGTCCAACGCTCTAACCACTAGGCTACCTTGTTGGTTACAGTTTGAAGTAACCTTCAGGTTACTAATCCAACGCTCTAACCACTAGGCTACCCTGCTGGTTACAGTTTGATGTAACCTTCCGGTTACTAGTCCAACGCTCTAACCACTAGGCTACCCTGCTGGTTACAGTTTGAAGTAACCTTCAGGTTACTAGTCCAACGCTCTAACCACTAGGCTACCCTGCTGGTTACAGTTTGAAGTAACCTTCAGGTTACTAGTCCAAAGCTCTAACCACTAGGCTACCCTGTTGGTTACAGTTTGAAGTAACCTTCAGGTTACTAGTCCAACGCTCTAACCACTAGGCTACCCTGCTGGTTACAGCTTGAAGTAACCTTCCGGTTACTAGTCCAACGCTCTAACCACTAGGCTACCCTGTTGGTTACAGCTTGAAGTAACCTTCCGGTTACTAGTCCAACGCTCTAACCACTAGGCTACCCTGCTGGTTACAGTTTGACGTAACCTTCAGGTTACTAGTCCAACGCTCTAACCACTAGGCTACCCTGCTGGTTACAGTTTGACGTAACCTTCCGGTTACTAGTCCAACGCATTAACCACTAGGCTACCCTGTTGGTTACAGTTTGAAGTAACCTTCCGGTTACTAGTCCAACCTTAACCACTAGGCTACCCTGCTGGTTACTAGTCCACCGCTCTAACCACTGGGCTACCCTGCCGGTTACAGTTTGAAGTAACCTTCCGGTTACTAGTCCAACGCTCTAACCACTAGGCTACCCTGCTGGTTACAGTTTGAAGTAACCTTCCGGTTACTAGTCCAACGCTCTAACCACTAGGCTACCCTGCTGGTTACAGTTTGACGTAACCTTCCGGTTACTAGTCCAACGCTCTAACCACTAGGCTACCCTGCTGGTTACAGTTTGAAGTAACCTTCCGGTTACTAGTCCAACGCTCTAACCACTAGGCTACCCTGCTGGTTACAGTTTGAAGTAACCTTCAGGTTACTAGTCCAACGCTCTAACCACTAGGCTACCCTGCTGGTTACAGTTTGAAGTAACCTTCCGGTTACTAGTCCAACGCTCTAACCACTAGGCTACCCTGCTGGTTACAGTTTGACGTAACCTTCCGGTTACTAGTCCAACGCTCTAACTACTAGGCTACCCTGCTGGTTACAGTTTGAAGTAACCTTCCGGTTACTAGTCCAACGCTCTAACCACTAGGCTACCCTGCTGGTTACAGTTTGACGTAACCTTCCGGTTACTAGTCCAACGCTCTAACCACTAGGCTACCTTGTTGGTTACAGTTTGAAGTAACCTTCAGGTTACTAGTCCAACGCTCTAACCACTAGGCTACCCTGCTGGTTACAGTTTGAAGTAACCTTCCGGTTACTAGTCCAACGCTCTAACCACTAGGCTACCCTGCTGGTTACAGTTTGAAGTAACCTTCAGGTTACTAGTCCAACGCTCTAACCACTAGGCTACCTTGTTGGTTACAGTTTGAAGTAACCTTCCGGTTACTAGTCCAACGCTCTAACCACTAGGCTACCTTGTTGGTTACAGTTTGAAGTAACCTTCAGGTTACTAGTCCAACGCTCTAACCACTAGGCTACCCTGCTGGTTACAGTTTGACGTAACCTTCCGGTTACTAGTCCAACGCTCTAACCACTAGGCTACCCTGCTGGTTACAGTTTGAAGTAACCTTCAGGTTACTAGTCCAACGCTCTAACCACTAGGCTACCCTGCTGGTTACAGTTTGAAGTAACCTTCAGGTTACTAGTCCAACGCTCTAACCACTAGGCTACCCTGTTGGTTACAGTTTGAAGTAACCTTCAGGTTACTAGTCCAACGCATTAACCACTAGGCTACCCTGCTGGTTACTAGTCCACCGCTCTAACCACTGGGCTACCCTGCCGGTTACAGTTTGAAGTAACCTTCCGGTTACTAGTCCAACGCTCTAACCACTAGGCTACCCTGTTGGTTACAGTTTGAAGTAACCTTCCGGTTACTAGTCCAACGCTCTAACCACTAGGCTACCCTGCTGGTTACAGTTTGACGTAACCTTCCGGTTACTAGTCCAACGCTCTAACCACTAGGCTACCCTGCTGGTTACAGTTTGAAGTAACCTTCAGGTTACTAGTCCAACGCTCTAACCACTAGGCTACCCTGCTGGTTACAGTTTGAAGTAACCTTCCGGTTACTAGTCCAACGCTCTAACCACTAGGCTACCCTGTTGGTTACAGCTTGAAGTAACCTTCCGGTTACTAGTCCAACGCTCTAACCACTAGGCTACCCTGCTGGTTACAGTTTGACGTAACCTTCAGGTTACTAGTCCAACGCTCTAACCACTAGGCTACCCTGCTGGTTACAGTTTGACGTAACCTTCCGGTTACTAGTCCAACGCATTAACCACTAGGCTACCCTGTTGGTTACAGTTTGAAGTAACCTTCCGGTTACTAGTCCAACGCATTAACCACTAGGCTACCCTGCTGGTTACTAGTCCACCGCTCTAACCACTGGGCTACCCTGCCGGTTACAGTTTGAAGTAACCTTCCGGTTACTAGTCCAACGCTCTAACCACTAGGCTACCCTGCTGGTTACAGTTTGAAGTAACCTTCCGGTTACTAGTCCAACGCTCTAACCACTAGGCTACCCTGCTGGTTACAGTTTGACGTAACCTTCCGGTTACTAGTCCAACGCTCTAACCACTAGGCTACCCTGCTGGTTACAGTTTGAAGTAACCTTCCGGTTACTAGTCCAACGCTCTAACCACTAGGCTACCCTGCTGGTTACAGTTTGAAGTAACCTTCAGGTTACTAGTCCAACGCTCTAACCACTAGGCTACCCTGCTGGTTACAGTTTGAAGTAACCTTCCGGTTACTAGTCCAACGCTCTAACCACTAGGCTACCCTGCTGGTTACAGTTTGACGTAACCTTCCGGTTACTAGTCCAACGCTCTAACCACTAGGCTACCCTGCTGGTTACAGTTTGAAGTAACCTTCCGGTTACTAGTCCAACGCTCTAACCACTAGGCTACCCTGCTGGTTACAGTTTGACGTAACCTTCCGGTTACTAGTCCAACGCTCTAACCACTAGGCTACCTTGTTGGTTACAGTTTGAAGTAACCTTCAGGTTACTAGTCCAACGCTCTAACCACTAGGCTACCCTGCTGGTTACAGTTTGAAGTAACCTTCCGGTTACTAGTCCAACGCTCTAACCACTAGGCTACCCTGCTGGTTACAGTTTGAAGTAACCTTCAGGTTACTAGTCCAACGCTCTAACCACTAGGCTACCTTGTTGGTTACAGTTTGAAGTAACCTTCCGGTTACTAGTCCAACGCTCTAACCACTAGGCTACCTTGTTGGTTACAGTTTGAAGTAACCTTCAGGTTACTAGTCCAACGCTCTAACCACTAGGCTACCCTGCTGGTTACAGTTTGACGTAACCTTCCGGTTACTAGTCCAACGCTCTAACCACTAGGCTACCCTGCTGGTTACAGTTTGAAGTAACCTTCAGGTTACTAGTCCAACGCTCTAACCACTAGGCTACCCTGCTGGTTACAGTTTGAAGTAACCTTCAGGTTACTAGTCCAACGCTCTAACCACTAGGCTACCCTGTTGGTTACAGTTTGAAGTAACCTTCAGGTTACTAGTCCAACGCATTAACCACTAGGCTACCCTGCTGGTTACTAGTCCACCGCTCTAACCACTGGGCTACCCTGCCGGTTACAGTTTGAAGTAACCTTCCGGTTACTAGTCCAACGCTCTAACCACTAGGCTACCCTGCTGGTTACAGTTTGAAGTAACCTTCCGGTTACTAGTCCAACGCTCTAACCACTAGGCTACCCTGCTGGTTACAGTTTGACGTAACCTTCCGGTTACTAGTCCAACGCTCTAACCACTAGGCTACCCTGCTGGTTACAGTTTGAAGTAACCTTCCGGTTACTAGTCCAACGCTCTAACCACTAGGCTACCCTGCTGGTTACAGTTTGAAGTAACCTTCAGGTTACTAGTCCAACGCTCTAACCACTAGGCTACCCTGCTGGTTACAGTTTGAAGTAACCTTCCGGTTACTAGTCCAACGCTCTAACCACTGGGCTACCCTGCCGGTTACAGTTTGAAGTAACCTTCCGGTTACTAGTCCAACGCTCTAACCACTAGGCTACCCTGCTGGTTACAGTTTGAAGTAACCTTCCGGTTACTAGTCCAACGCTCTAACCACTAGGCTACCCTGCTGGTTACAGTTTGACGTAACCTTCCGGTTACTAGTCCAACGCTCTAACCACTAGGCTACCCTGCTGGTTACAGTTTGAAGTAACCTTCCGGTTACTAGTCCAACGCTCTAACCACTAGGCTACCCTGCTGGTTACAGTTTGAAGTAACCTTCAGGTTACTAGTCCAACGCTCTAACCACTAGGCTACCCTGCTGGTTACAGTTTGACGTAACCTTCCGGTTACTAGTCCAACGCTCTAACCACTAGGCTACCCTGCTGGTTACAGTTTGAAGTAACCTTCAGGTTACTAGTCCAACGCTCTAACCACTAGGCTACCCTGCTGGTTACAGTTTGAAGTAACCTTCCGGTTACTAGTCCAACGCTCTAACCACTAGGCTACCCTGCTGGTTACAGTTTGAAGTAACCTTCAGGTTACTAGTCCAACGCATTAACCACTAGGCTACCCTGCTGGTTACTAGTCCACCGCTCTAACCACTGGGCTACCCTGCCGGTTACAGTTTGAAGTAACCTTCCGGTTACTAGTCCAACGCTCTAACCACTCAGGCTACCCTGCTGGTTACAGTTTGAAGTAACCTTCCGGTTACTAGTCCAACGCTCTAACCACTAGGCTACCCTGCTGGTTACAGTTTGACGTAACCTTCCGGTTACTAGTCCAACGCTCTAACCACTAGGCTACCCTGCTGGTTACAGTTTGAAGTAACCTTCAGGTTACTAGTCCAACGCTCTAACCACTAGGCTACCCTGCTGGTTACAGTTTGAAGTAACCTTCCGGTTACTAGTCCAACGCTCTAACCACTAGGCTACCCTGCTGGTTACAGTTTGACGTAACCTTCCGGTTACTAGTCCAACGCTCTAACCACTAGGCTACCCTGCTGGTTACAGTTTGAAGTAACCTTCCGGTTACTAGTCCAACGCTCTAACCACTAGGCTACCCTGCTGGTTACAGTTTGACGTAACCTTCCGGTTACTAGTCCAACGCTCTAACCACTAGGCTACCTTGTTGGTTACAGTTTGAAGTAACCTTCAGGTTACTAGTCCAACGCTCTAACCACTAGGCTACCCTGCTGGTTACAGTTTGAAGTAACCTTCCGGTTACTAGTCCAACGCTCTAACCACTAGGCTACCCTGCTGGTTACAGTTTGAAGTAACCTTCAGGTTACTAGTCCAACGCTCTAACCACTAGGCTACCTTGTTGGTTACAGTTTGAAGTAACCTTCCGGTTACTAGTCCAACGCTCTAACCACTAGGCTACCTTGTTGGTTACAGTTTGAAGTAACCTTCAGGTTACTAGTCCAACGCTCTAACCACTAGGCTACCCTGCTGGTTACAGTTTGACGTAACCTTCCGGTTACTAGTCCAACGCTCTAACCACTAGGCTACCCTGCTGGTTACAGTTTGAAGTAACCTTCAGGTTACTAGTCCAACGCTCTAACCACTAGGCTACCCTGTTGGTTACAGTTTGAAGTAACCTTCAGGTTACTAGTCCAACGCTCTAACCACTAGGCTACCCTGCTGGTTACAGTTTGAAGTAACCTTCAGGTTACTAGTCCAACGCTCTAACCACTAGGCTACCCTGTTGGTTACAGTTTGAAGTAACCTTCAGGTTACTAGTCCAACACTCTAACCACTAGGCTACCCTGCTGGTTACAGTTTGACGTAACCTTCCGGTTACTAGTCCAACGCTCTAACCACTAGGCTACCCTGCTGGTTACAGTTTGAAGTAACCTTCAGGTTACTAGTCCAACGCTCTAACCACTAGGCTACCCTGTTGGTTACAGTTTGAAGTAACTTTCAGGTTACTAGTCCAACGCTCTAACCACTAGGCTACCCTGCTGGTTACAGTTTGACGTAACCTTCCGGTTACTAGTCCAACGCTCTAACCACTAGGCTACCCTGCTGGTTACAGTTTGACGTAACCTTCCGGTTACTAGTCCAACGCTCTAACCACTAGGCTACCCTGCTGGTTACAGTTTGAAGTAACCTTCAGGTTACTAGTCCAACGCTCTAACCACTAGGCTACCTTGTTGGTTACAGTTTGAAGTAACCTTCCGGTTACTAGTCCAACGCTCTAACCACTAGGCTACCCTGCTGGTTACAGTTTGAAGTAACCTTCAGGTTACTAGTCCAACGCTCTAACCACTAGGCTACCTTGTTGGTTACAGTTTGAAGTAACCTTCCGGTTACTAGTCCAACGCTCTAACCACTAGGCTACCCTGCTGGTTACAGTTTGACGTAACCTTCCGGTTACTAGTCCAACGCTCTAACCACTAGGCTACCCTGCTGGTTACAGTTTGAAGTAACCTTCAGGTTACTAGTCCAACGCTCTAACCACTAGGCTACCCTGTTGGTTACAGTTTGAAGTAACCTTCAGGTTACTAGTCCAACGCTCTAACCACTAGGCTACCCTGCTGGTTACAGTTTGACGTAACCTTCCGGTTACTAGTCCAACGCTCTAACCACTAGGCTACCCTGCTGGTTACAGTTTGACGTAACCTTCCGGTTACTAGTCCAACGCTCTAACCACTAGGCTACCCTGCTGGTTACAGTTTGAAGTAACCTTCCGGTTACTAGTCCAACGCTCTAACCACTAGGCTACCCTGCTGGTTACAGTTTGACGTAACCTTCCGGTTACTAGTCATTTACATTTACATTTAAGTCATTTAGCAGACGCTCTTATCCAGAGCGACTTACAAATTGGTGCATTCACCTTATGACATCCAGTGGAACAGCCACTTTACAATAGTGCATCTAAATCTTTTAAGGGGGGAGAATGATTACTTTATCCTATCCTAGGTATTCCTTAAAGAGGTGGGGTTTCAGGTGTCTCCGGTGTCTCTAGTCCAACGCTCTAACCACTAGGCTACCCTGCTGGTTACAGTTTGACGTTTTTTCTTGAGTGGGCAGCTTGATGAGAACCTGTCAATATTTAAATCACCCAGAATATATACTTCTCTTTTGTGGCATACATTATCCAGCATTTCACACATATTTTCCAGATATGAGCATGCAGAGTCTGACAGCACAGTGGGTCGATAAGGATTTCGGACTGAGGAAAGCCACATTACATGCTCAAGAATGTGCTGGTTCTCATACCACTGCTGTCTTTTCAATGGCATTTGAGAACATGTTTGAAACATGAACTCCTAGCGTCAATCGAATAACTGACTGGAGAAGTATAAGCTTCAGCAGAGCCTCTTTACTGTGTCGCCGCCATGCTCAATGTTAGGTACAAGAAACAGGGTTACATTGAAATGTTACAGACACAGCTGGACAAGACAGAAACGGACAGACAGAGCCGAAACTTCACTGCTTAACATGTATGATGAAATGCTGGTTGAGAATGAAACGAAAACAGCACAGCTGTAAGTGAAAGAAATAGGTAATGGGGACATGGGGCGGCAGGGTAGCCTAGTGGTTAGAGCGTTGGACTAGTAACCGGAAGGTTGCAAGTTCAAACCCCCGAGCCGACAAGGTACAAATTTGTTGTTCTGCCCCTGAACAGGCCACTGTTCCTAGGCCGTTATTGAAAATAAGAATTTGTTCTTAACTGACTTGCCTGGTTAAATAAAGGTAAATTTTAAAAAAATAAGTAAATTCCAATAAAATAACTTTTTGGTCAGTGTGTGTTTCAACTATTTAACTGTACTAGCATGCTTAAAAGGCTGCAAAAATGGTAAATATCGGTTATCAGTATCGTTTTTTTGGGGGGGGGGGGCAAGGAAAATATTGGAAATTGGTATGGGCCCAAAACAAAAACGGTCCATCTCTAGTAAGAAGCTGAATGCAACAAGCATTCTAAACTTACGTACATTGAAATAACGTTGTATGGCGGTATTATGCATGTTGTATTGTAGTCGTGTAATATTGTTATATTATGTACGGTTTAATATTTTATTTTATGTGTAATCCCCCAAAAATTGTCACATGAGCCAAATACAACAGGTAAAGACTTTACAGTGAAACACTTACTTACAAGCCCCTAACCGACAATGATTTAAGAAGTTTTTAAAAAAGTGTCAAGTAAAAAATAGAATATAAAAGTAACAAAAAATTCAACAGCAGCAGAAAAATAACAAGGAAGGATCTATACAGGGGGCACCAGTACAGAGTCAATGTGGAGGATCTATACAGGGTATTACGGTACAGAGTCAATGTGGAGGATCTATACAGGGGGCACCAGTACAGAGTCAATGTGGAGGATCTATACAGGGTATTACGGTACAGAGTCAATGTGGAGGATCTATACAGGGTATTACGGTACAGAGTCAATGTGGAGGATCTATACAGGGTATTACGGTACAGAGTCAATGTGGAGGATCTATACAGGGTATTACGGTACAGAGTCAATGTGGAGGATCTATACAGGGTATTACGGTACAGAGTCAATGTGGAGGATATATACAGGGTATTACGGTACAGAGTCAATGTGGAGGATCTATCCAGGGTATTACGGTACAGAGTCAATGTGGAGGATCTATACAGGGTATTACGGTACAGAGTCAATGTGGAGGATCTATACAGGGTATTACGGTACAGAGTCAATGTGGAGGATCTATACAGGGTATTACGGTACAGAGTCAATGTGGAGGATCTATACAGGGTATTACGGTACAGAGTCAATGTGGAGGTTATATACAGGGTGTTACGGTACAGAGTCAATGTGGAGGCTATATACAGGGGGTACCAGTACAGAGTCAATGTAGAGGATCTATACAGGGTGTTACGGTAGAGTCAATGTGGAGGCTATATACAGGGGCATCAGTACAGAGTCAATGTGGAGGATCTATACAGGGTATTACTGTACAGAGTCAATGTGGAGGGGGGTACCGGTACAGAGTCAATGTGGAGGATCTATACAGGGTGTTACGGTACAGAGTCAATGTGGAGGCTATATACAGGGTATTACGGTACAGAGTCAATGTGGAGGATATATACAGGGGTAACCAGTATAGAGTCAAAGTGGAGGCTATATACAGGGGGTAGCAGTACAGAGTCAATGTGGAGACTATATACAGGGGTAGCAGTACAGAGTCAATGTGGAGGCTATATACAGGGGTACCAGTACAGAGTCAATGTGGAGGCTATATACAGGGGTACCAGTACAGAGTCAATGTGGAGGCTATATACAGGGGTACCACTACAGAGTCAATGTGGAGGCTATATACAGGGGGTACCAGTACAGAGTCAATGTGGAGGCTATTTACAGGGGTACCGGTACAGAGTCAATGTGGAAGCTATATACAGGGGTACCAGAACAGAGTCAATGTGGAGGCTATATACAGGGGTACCAGTACAGAGTCAATGTGGAGGCTATATACAGGGGTACCAGTACAGAGTCAATGTGGAGGCTATTTACAGGGGGTACCGGTACAGAGTCAATGTGGAAGCTATATACAGGGGGTACCAGAACAGAGTCAATGTGGAGGCTATATACAGGGGGTACCAGTACAGAGTCAATGTGGAGGCTATATACAGGGGTACCAGAACAGAGTCAATGTGGAGGCTATATACAGGGGTACCAGTACAGAGTCAATGTGGAGGCTATATACAGGGGTACCAGTACAGAGTCAATGTGGAGGCTATATACAGGGGTACCAGTACAGAGTCAATGTGGAGGCTATATACAGGGGGTACCAGTACAGAGTCAATGTGGAGGCTATATACAGGGGTACCAGAACAGAGTCAATGTGGAAGCTATATACAGGGGGTACCAGAACAGAGTCAATGTGGAGGCTATATACAGGGGTACCAGTACAGAGTCAATGTGGAGGCTATATACAGGGGGTACCAGTACAGAGTCAATGTGGAGGCTATTTACAGGGGGTACCGGTACAGAGTCAATGTGGAAGCTATATACAGGGGGTACCAGAACAGAGTCAATGTGGAGGCTATATACAGGGGTACCAGTACAGAGTCAATGTGGAGGCTATATACAGGGGGTACCAGAACAGAGTCAATGTGGAGGCTATATACAGGGGTACCAGTACAGAGTCAATGTGGAGGCTATATACAGGGGGTACCGGTACAGAGTCAATGTGGAAGCTATATACAGGGGGGTACCAGTACAGAGTCAATGTGGAGGCTATATACAGGGGGTACCAGTACAGAGTCAATGTGGAGGCTATATACAGGGGGTACCAGAACAGAGTCAATGTGGAGGCTATATACAGGGGGTACCGGTACAGAGTCAATGTGGAGGCTATATACAGGGGGTACCGGTACAGAGTCAATGTGGAGGCTATATACAGGGGGTACCGGTACAGAGTCAATGTGGAGGCTATATACAGGGTACCGGTACAGAGTCAATGTGGAGGCTATATACAGGGGTACCGGTACAGAGTCAATGTGGAGGCTATATACAGGGGTACCGGTACAGAGTCAATGTGGAGGCTATATACAGGGTGTTACGGTACAGAGTCAATGTGGAGACTATATACAGGGGGTACCGGTACAGAGTCAATGTGGAGGCTATATACAGGGTGTTACGGTACAGAGTCAATGTGGAGGCTATATACAGGGGTACCGGTACAGAGTCAATGTGGAGGCTATATACAGGGGGTACGGTACAGAGTCAATGTGGAGGCTATATACAGGGGGTACCGGTACAGAGTCAATGTGGAGGCTATATACAGGGGGTACTGGTACAGAGTCAATGTGGAGGCTATATACAGGGGGTACCGGTACAGAGTCAATGTGGAGGCTATATACAGGGGGTACCGGTACAGAGTCAACGTGGAGGCTATATACAGGGTATTACGGTACAGAGTCAATGTGGAGGTTATATACAGGGTATTACGGTACAGAGTCAATGTGGAGGCTATATACAGGGTATTACGGTACAGAGTCAATGCACCGGGGCACCGGTTAGTTGAGATAATAATAATGTAAGTGCCTTAATTAATGTGTTTGGACCCCAGGAAGAGTAGCTGCTGCCTTGGCAGGAACTAATAGGGATCCATAATAAACCCCAGGAAGAGTAGCTGCTGCCTTGGCAGGAACTAATAGGGATCCATAATAAACCCCAGGAAGAGTAGCTGCTGCCTTGGCAGGAACTAATGGGGATCCATAATAAACCCCAGGAAGAGTAGCTGCTGCCTTGGCAGGAACTAATGGGGATCCATGATAAACCCCAGGAAGCGTAGCTGCTGCCTTGGCAGGAACTAATGATGATCCATAATAAACCAAAGGAAGAGTAGCTGCTGCCTTGGCAGGAACTAATGGGGATCCATAATAAACCCCAGGAAGAGTAAGTAGCTGCTACATTGGCAGGAACTAATAGGGATCCATAATAAACCCCAGGAAGAGTAAGTAGCTGCTACATTGGCAGGAACTAATAGGGATCCATAATAAACCCCAGGAAGAGTAAGTAGCTGCTACATTGGCAGGAACTAATAGGGATCCTTAATAAAGGCAAATTCAAACTGGACCCTAAACTCATTGAGTTGGAGAGGGCACATAGGAATGACACTTTCTTCCCTGATGGATGGCCCAGATCTACAGTGAGGGAAAAAAGTATTTGATCCCCTGCTGATTTTGTACGTTTGCCCACTGACAAAGAAATTATCCGTCTATAATTTTAATTCTAGGTTTATTTGAACAGTGAGAGACAGAATAACAACAAAAATCCAGAAAAACACGTGAAATATAATAATAATAATAATAAATTGATTTGTATTTTATTTAGGGAAATAAGTATTTGACCCCCTCTCAATCAGGAAGATTTCTGGCTCCCAGGTGTCTTTCATACAGGTAACGAGCTGAAATTAGGAGCACACTCTTTAAAGGGAGTGCTCCTAATCTCAGATTGTTACCTGTATAAAAGACACCTGTCCACAGAAGCAATCAATCAGATTCCAAACTCTCCACCATGGCCAAGACCAAAGAGCTCACCAAGGATGTCAGGGACAAGATAGTAGACCTACACAAGGCTGGAATGGGCTATAAGAACATCACCAAGCAGCTTGTTGAGAAGGTGACAACACAAAATAACTGTTGCATCGGCCTGGGGCTCCACCGAAGATCTCACCTCGTGGAGTTGCAATGATCATAAGAACGGTGAGGAATCAGTCCAGAACTACACGGGAGGATCTTGTCAATGTTCTCGAGGCAGCTGGGACCATAGTCACCAAGAAAACCATTGGTAACACACTATGCCGTGAAGGACTGAAATCCTGCAGCGCCCGCAAGGCCCCCCTGCTCAAGAAAGCACATATACATGCCCGTCTGAAGTTTGCCAATGAACATCTGAATGATTCAGAGGACAACTGGGTGAAGGTGTTGTGGTCAGATGAGACCAAAATGGAGCTCTTTGGCATCAACTCAACTTGTCGTGTTTGGAGGAGGAGGAATGCTGCCTATGACCCCAAGAACACCATCCCCACTGTCAAACATGGAGGTGGAAACATTATGCTTTGGGTGTTTTTTTCCACTAAGGGAACAGGACACCTTCACAGCATCAAAGGGACGATGGACGGGGCCATGTACCGTCAAATCTTGGGTGAGAAATCCTTCTCTCAGCCAGGGCATTGAAAATGGGTCGTGGATGGGTATTCCAGCATGACAATGACCCAAAACACATGGCCAAGGCAACAAAGGAGTGGCTCAAGAAGAAGCACATTAAGGTCTCCAGACCTTAATCCCATAGAAAATCTGTGGAGGGACCTGAAGGATCGAGTTGCCAAACGTCAGCCCCGAAACCTTAATGACTTGGAGAAGATCTGCAAAGAGGAGTGGGACAAAATCCCTCCTGGGATGTGTGCAAACCTGGTGGCCAACTACAAGAAACATCTGACCTCTGTGATTGCCAACAAGGGTTTTGCCACCAAGTACTAAGTCATGTTATGCAGAGGGGTCAAATACTTATTTCCCTCATTAAAATTCAAATCAATTTAGAACATTGAAAAGCTAAAAAAGCTTTGTTAAAGTTTGGTCGCAAATGGGTCTTCCAAATGGCCAATAACCCCAAACATACTTCCAAAGTTGTGGCAAAATGGCTTCAGGGCAACAAAGTCAAGGTATTGGAGTGGCCATCACAAAGCCCTGACCTCAATCCCATAGAAGGTTTGTGGGCAAAACTGAAAAAGCGTGTGCGAGCAAGGAGGCCTACAAACCTGACTCAGTTACACCAGCTCTGTCAGGAGGAATGGGCCAAAATTCACCCAATTTATTGTGGGAAGCTTCTGGAAGGCTACCCAACATGTTTGTGAGTTAAACAATTTAAAGGCAATGCTACCAAATACTAATTGAGTGTATGTAATCTTCTGACCCACGGGAATGTGATGAAATAAATAATTCTCTCTACTATTATTCTGACATTTCACATTCTTAAAATGAAGTGGTGATTCAAACTGTCCTAAGACAGGGAATTGTTACTAGGATTAAATGTTGAAAAACTAATTGAGTGTATGTAAACTTCTGACCCACTGGGAATGTGATGAAAGAAATAAAAGCTGAAATAATCATTCTCGCTACTATTATTCTGACATTTCACATTCTTAAAATAGTGGTGATCCTAACTGACCTAAGACAGGGAATTTATACTAGCATTAAATGTCAGGAATTGTGAAAAACTGAGTTTAAATGTATCTGGCTAAGATAGATATATGTAAACTTCCGATTTCAACTGTATGTATTGTATATCATTTTTTGTGGTGTGGTTTTTTCAAGCCCCTGAGCTTCCAACTACACCTGCACACCGTTTATTTGTTTTTATCTGTACTGTTGTTGATCACTTGTTTTCACTTGGTACAAATAAATTAAACTACACAAAAACAAATCCACCCATTCATCCACCCATTCATCCATCCATCATCCACAGTATACTACTGACCTGTCTCCCTGGCGTTAGTGTCAGTGCTCCTGGTCTGTAGTGTCTTTAGGGAGGTCTCTAGGGTGGTGATGTCAGCAGCCTGTCTTTCCAGCATGGTGTTGACCCGGCTGACGTGGTGCCACAGCCCAGCGACGTGCTTCTCCAACCCCTCCTTCACTCCCCGCACCCTGGCCGACACCCCGTCCAGCTGAACACACACTTTCTCCAGGCGCTGGACACGCCCCTCCACCCCAGACACACCAGAGCAACGCTGAAGTTCTGTCTGCACCTAAGAAGAAGAGCAATCTTAATATTTTTGGATATCAAGGAAATTACAACAAGATATCAACACAGATAATAGTGTTATCCACTAACTAATAACTGACAACTAGACTACTAGACAACTAACTGGCTAGTGAAATAACAGACTACTAGACAACTAACTGGCTAGTGACATAACAGACTACTAGATAACTAACTGGCTAGTGACATAACAGACTACTAGACAACTAACTGGCTAGTGACATAACAGACTACTAGACAACTAACTGGTTAGTAAGATAACAGACTACTAGACAACTAACTGGTTAGTAAGATAACAGACTACTAGATAACTAACTGGCTAGTGACATAACGGACTATTAGATAACTAACTGGTGAGTGACATAACAGACTACTAGACAACTAACTGGTTAGTAAGATAACAGACTACTAGATAACTAACTGGCTAGTGACATAACAGACTACTAGATAACTAACTGGCTAGTGACATAACAGACTACTAGATAACTAACTGGCTAGTGACATAACAGACTTTTAGATAACTGACTGGTGAGTGAGATAACAGACTACTAGACAACTAACTGGTTAGTAATATAACAGACTACTAGATAACTAACTGGCTAGTGACATAACAGACTACTAGATAACTACCTGGTTAGTGAGGCTGTCCAGTTTGGTTCTCAGCTCCTCCACCTGGCTGCTGCTGCTTCCCTCCACCTCTCCTCTGGGGACCGTTACCTCAGACGCACTCTGGATCCTGCCTGGACCGATAGTAGTGGCACCAAACCCACCTAACCCTTCCCCTGGCCTGGCCCCTGCTTTGGCCCCTGCCCCAACCTGGCAGCAGGTGTTGTAGGTGGTGTTAATCCTGGTGAGGTCCTGGGTGTACCTGCTCAGAGAGTCCCCCAGCCCTGTCACTGCCCCACCCAGACCCCCTACGTTGTCCTGCAGGATCACCATCCCCCTCTGGAGGTCCTCCAGCTCCTTAACGCTCCGCTTCTGCCCCACCATTTGCCTGTCTATAATCTCCTCCAGCTCTCTCAGTTTGTCAGAGTTGGACGTCACATCCGTGTGGAGGATATCCAGGTCGTTACGACAGAGCTTCAGGTCCTTCACCACACTGTCCAGAACTACAGGGTGGGAGGAAGCTCCAGGGTTGGTGTTGGGAAACCCTCCGGTGTTAGGTCCTCCACCACAGCCGTGAGCACAGAGCTCAGCCACAGCGGTCACCTTGTCATTGAGACCCTGCAGAAGAAACTTGTTGTTGTTCAACTCAGCCTGCAGGAGGGAACAAGACAGAATCTGTTACCATGGACACATAACACACAAACCCACTGCCATGTGCAGTGCAGCACCCACAACGGCTGGAGATGGTACCTGGGAACTGCAATGCAGCACCCACAAAGGCACAATGGCTAGAGATGGTACCTGGGATCTGAGACTAGCAGCCCTCCGGTTGCCAGATCATCTCCCACTTTCTATCACCAGGTCTGATATTAAAACCAACAACGTTCCCAAAACCTGTCCTCCTCTACCAGAGTTGTCTACCTATAGTACCTGAAGGTCCACGCTCCCTCCTCCTCCAACAGGATATGACTCGTTGTTCATCTCGACCAGCATGGTAGTAAACTGGTCTTCCAGTACGTTTACTCGTTCCTCCAGCAGCTGTCGTAGCTCCGCCCCTTGCTCGGCTAGTGCCCGGGTCAGCTTCTCCTCCACGTAGAAACAGTGGACCTCCGCGTTCTGCTCTGTCACATTCAGACGCGCCTCTAACTCCTCCAGCCGAGACCCCACCTCTCCCTCTAGTCCTAACCCCTCCCCCTCTAGCTCCCCCCGTGGAGAGGACAGGTACTGCAGCTCATTGTCCATGCGGGCATTCAGGATACGATGGGCCTCCGCCACACGCTCCAGCTCCCTCCACAGATCAGATAGGTCACCACGCTGGACAGCTGGTAGGATACCTGGTGGCTGGTTATCCTGTCTAGCCAGGTCGGTCTGTCTGGCAGGGGCAGTTTGGCTAAGGCTGGGTTTGGAATCAGTCTGTCTAACATTAGGTTTAGTGTCAGTCTGTCTAACATTAGGTTTGGGGTCAGTCTGTCTGAGTGACCGGCCGGGCTGGTCGGAGGCAGTGATGTCCAGTCTCAACTCCCTGATCTCCTGCTTTAGCTGCTCCTCCTTGTCCACCATCTCAGTCAAACTGAGCAGTCCTCTCTCCCGCTCCTCCTCACACCTCCTCTCCATCAGCTGGATCCTTCCATCACAGAATTTCTGCAGCTTCTCCACCTCCTTCCCTATCCTCTCCTCTATCGTTCTCTCCATGCTGTCCTCCATGTTCTTCCTCAGGAAGCCCAGCTGCCTGTCCATGTATTTGTCTAGTACCTCCTCCAGGTCAGCAGGGGCCCCACCCCCAACAGGGTTAGGGTCAGGGTCTTGCTGTGTCTGAGAGGCATCAAGCAGCAGGCGAATATGACCGCTGTGTGAGGTCACGGTACCTCTCAGCTCCTCCAGAGCCTCCTCTTTACTCTTCAGAGAGGTGTTGACATCATCCAACCTGGCCAGGACCTTTTCTAGCCCCCTGTCCCCCTGGACTGGTCCCCTGGTGGCCTGGTGCCCGTCGATCACTGACCCCTGGTGGTTGTCTGGTGGTACTGCGGCCTGCTCTATGTCGGGGGCGTGGACACTGTCAGGGGTCACAGCGCGGAGGTTGTTGAGCAGGGTGACCAGCATCTTGGAGGTGTCCTCCTGAAGGTCAGATCTCAGAGTGGAGCTCAGCCCAGTTATCGCAGCCTGCAGTGCCCCCACTGTTTGGGAGAGGCGCTGCACCTCCCCCTCCAGGAGACGCACCCTGTCTTTTTCTGCTCCTCCATGCCTCCCCTCATACACCCCAGTCTCCCTCCTCTCTGGCCCTGAGACAGAGGACACAGTTAAGTCAATAACACATTAACACACTTCATATACGAGTCCATCTCTAAGAAGAAGATTGAGAAAGCAGCAACATGTAATGTTGTAAAGTATCTTACTCTGTGGGTGTCTGGTCTGTCCAGGGATGGATCTGGTCTGAGGGTAGTGTGGTGCTTCCTCTGAGTTATGGTTCTGGTGAGGCTGTGACCCTGCTGGCACTGTCTGTCTGTTAGGGTACTGGGTTTGGGGTGGCTGTGACCCGGCTGGTACTGTCTGTCTGTTAGGAGCAGCCTTCAGCTCAGAGCAGTCTGGTCCCTGGTAACTAGGGCAACACCTCCACTCCAGGTCTGTCACCGTCTTATAGGCGATCTTATAGGCCGGCCGGAACCGCGTCCGATACCTGGGAGAGAAGGCAGGACAAACCTGTAAGTGCATACACACACACAGACACAAACGCAGGCACGCACAAACACACAAAGACAAACGTCTTCAAATTTCTACTTAAGTCTATGACATTATTCCTCTTTTGATAATAGAATCTTTGTTGAGAATATTACAAACTGATGCTAAACTTAAAAGGATAGACGTGTTGCAGATGCAATCATTATGTAGGTGTAGTAGAGGATGAAACAGGGTCTGTACCACCAGTAAGTACAGATTGTAGCTTGGCTCTCGACTGGTTTAAGACACTGCATCTCAGTGCAAGAGGCATTAGGGTTGGGCTGCATCACATCCGGCCGTGACTGGGATTCCCATAGGGAGGCTCACAATTGGCCCAGCATCGTCCGGGATTGGCCATCATTGTAAATAAGAATTTGTTCTTAACTGACTTGCCTAGTAACTGGATCCTGGACTTCCTGACGGGCCACCCCCAGGTGGTAAGTGTAGGCAACAACACATCTGCCATGCTGATCCTCAGCACTGGGGCCCCTCAGGGGTGTGTACTTAGTCCCCTCCTGTATTCCCTGCTTACCCACGACTGCGTGGCCAAACATGACTCTAACACCATCATTAAGTTTGCTGACGACACAACGGTGGTAAGCCTGATCACCGACAATGATGAGATGGCCTATAGGGAGGTCAGAGAACTGGCAGTGTGGTGCCAGGACAACAACCTCTCCCTCAATGTGAGCAAGACAAAGTAGCTGGAAAAGGCGGACCAAACAGGCCCCCATTAACATCGACAGGGCTGTAGTGTAGCGGGTTGAGAGTTTCAAGTTCCTTGGGGTCCACATCACCAAAGTACTATCATGGTCCAAACATACCAAGACAGTCGTGAAGAGGGCACGACAAAACCTTTTCCCCCTCAGGAGACTGAAAAGATCTGGCATGGGCCCCCAGATTCTCAAAAGGTTCTACAGCTGCACCATTGAGAGCATCACCGCCTGTTATGGCAACTGCTCGACATCTGACCGTAATGCGCTACAGAGGGTAGTGTGAATGGCCCAGTACATCATTGGGGCTAAGCTTCCTGCCATCCAGGACCTATATAATAGGCAGTGTCAGAGGAAAGCCAATAAAATTGACAGAGACTCCAGTCACTCAAGTTATAGAATGTTTTCTCTGATTCCGCATGGAAAGCGGTACCAGAGCGCCAAGTCTAAAAAAGACTAAAAGGACTAAAAGGCTCCTCAACAGCTTCTACCCCAAGCCATTAGACTGCTGAACAATTCATAAAAATCGCACCGGACAATTTGCATTGACACACCCCCCGTTCTACACTGCTGCGACATACTGTTTGTATGTTACCTATGCATAGTCACTTCACCTCCACCTACATGTTCAGATTACCTCAACTAGTCTATACCCCTGCACACTGACTCGGTACCGGTACCCCCTGTATATAGCCTCGGTATTGTTATTCTTATTGTGTTACTGTTTATTATTACTTTTTATTTTAGTCTACTTGGTAAATATTTTCTTTTTCTTGAACTGCACTGTTGATTAAGGGCTTAAATATTTCACTGTAAAGTCTAACACTTGTTGTATTCGGCGCATGTGGAAAATAAAGTTTGATCTGAAATAAAGTTTAAATAAAAAATGTCAATAGTAGTATAAATCCCCACAGCAGGACAATTTCCTGGAAAGAAACTCAACTGGTGTTGCTCATTCAGCCGACAGAAACTTTGAACTTGTCCCCATTAAGCAACGAGTTGGAGTCAGAGGCCGAGGCTTCTCAGGTCTCTACTCCTCCCGTTACAGGGTCTGAGCCGCTGAAGCCTTCCACCATTAGCTCTGACAAATTGAAAACCTGAGTCATTGGCGATGACATTACCCACAATATTAGACTTAAAAGAATCATCCAGCGATCATACACTGTTTACCAGGGGGCAGGGCTACCGACGTTAAGGCTAATCTGTTTACCAGGGGGCAGGGCTACTGACGTTAAGGATAATCTGAAGATGGTGCTGGCTAAGGCTAAAACTGCCGAGTGTGGAGAGTATAGACATATTGTTATCCACGTCGGCACCAACGAGGTTAGGATGAAACAGTCAGAGGTCACCAAGCGCAGCATAGCTTCAGCGTGTAAATTATCCAGAAAGATTGTATCGGCATTGAGTAATTGTCTCTGTCCCCTTCCCAGTCAGGGGGAGTGATGAGCTCTACAGCAGAGTCTCTGTCCCCTTCCCAGTTAGGGGGAGTGATGAGCTCTACAGCAGAGTCTCTGGCCCCCTCCCAGTTAGGGGGAGTGATGAGCTCTACAGCAGAGTCTCTGTCCCCTTCCCAGTTAGGGGGAGTGATGAGCTCTACAGCAGAGTCTCTGGCCCCCTCCCAGTTAGGGGGAGTGATGAGCTCTACAGCAGAGTCTCTGGCCCCTCCCAGTTAGGGGGAGTGATGAGCTCTACAGCAGAGTCTCTGGCCCCCTCCCAGTTAGGGGGAGTGATGAGCTCTACAGCAGAGCCTCTGGCCCCTCCCAGTTAGGGGGAGTGATGAGCTCTACAGCAGAGTCTCTGGCCCCCTCCCAGTTAGGGGGAGTGATGAGCTCTACAGCAGAGTCTCTGGCCCCCTCCCAGTTAGGGGGAGTGATGAGCTCTACAGCAGAGTCTCTGGCCCCCTCCCAGTTAGGGGGAGTGATGAGCTCTACAGCAGAGTCTCTGGCCCCCTCCCAGTTAGGGGGAGTGATGAGCTCTACAGCAGAGTCTCTGGCCCCCTCCCAGTTAGGGGGAGTGATGAGCTCTACAGCAGAGTCTCTGGCCCCCTCCCAGTTAGGGGGAGTGATGAGCTCTACAGCAGAGTCTCTGGCCCCCTCCCAGTTAGGGGAGTGATGAGCTCTACAGCAGAGTCTCTGGCCCCTCCCAGTTAGGGGAGTGATGAGCTCTACAGCAGAGTCTCTGGCCCCCTCCCAGTTAGGGGAGTGATGAGCTCTACAGCAGAGTCTCTGGCCCCCTCCCAGTTAGGGGGAGTGATGAGCTCTACAGCAGAGTGAGCTCTGGCCCCCTCCCAGTTAGGGGGAGTGATGAGCTCTACAGCAGAGTCTCTGGCCCCCTCCCAGTTAGGGGGAGTGATGAGCTCTACAGCAGAGTCTCTGGCCCCCTCCCAGTTAGGGGGAGTGATGAGCTCTACAGCAGAGTCTCTGGCCCCCTCCCATTTAGGGGGAGTGATGAGCTCTACAGCAGAGTCTCTGGCCCCCTCCCAGTTAGGGGGAGTGATGAGCTCTACAGCAGAGTCTCTGGCCCCCTCCCAGTTAGGGGAGTGATGAGCTCTACAGCAGAGTCTCTGGCCCCCTCCCAGTTAGGGGGAGTGATGAGCTCTACAGCAGAGTCTCTGGCCCCCTCCCAGTTAGGGGAGTGATGAGCTCTACAGCAGAGTCTCTGGCCCCCTCCCAGTTAGGGGAGTGATGAGCTCTACAGCAGAGTCTCTGGCCCCCTCCCAGTTAGGGGGGGGAGCTCTACAGCAGAGCTCCCAGTTAGGGGAGTGACAGCAGAGTCTCTGGCCCCCTCCCAGTTAGGGGAGTGATGAGCTCTACAGCAGAGTCTCTGGTCCCCTTCCCAGTTAGGGGGAATGATGAGCTCTACAGCAGAGTCTCTGGCCCCCTCCCAGTTAGGGGAGTGATGAGCTCTACAGCAGAGTCTCTGGCCCCCTCCCAGTTAGGGGGAGTGATGAGCTCTACAGCAGAGTCTCTGGCCCCCTCCCAGTTAGGGGGAGTGATGAGCTCTACAGCAGAGTCTCTGGCCCCCTCCCAGTTAGGGGGAGTGATGAGCTCTACAGCAGAGTCTCTGGCCCCCTCCCAGTTAGGGGAGTGATGAGCTCTACAGCAGAGTCTCTGGCCCCCTCCCAGTTAGGGGAGTGATGAGCTCTACAGCAGAGTCTCTGGCCCCCTCCCAGTTAGGGGGAGTGATGAGCTCTACAGCAGAGTCTCTGTCCCCCTCCCAGTTAGGGGGAGTGATGAGCTCTACAGCAGAGTCTCTGGCCCCCTCCCAGTTAGGGGGAGTGATGAGCTCTACAGCAGAGTCTCACAACTCAATCGCTGGTTGAAAACTGTTTTCTGCTCCTCCCAAAAGTAAAGTGGCTGTTCCACTGGATGTCATAAGGTGAATGCACCAATTTGTAAGTCGCTCTGGATAAGAGCGTATGTAGATGCAGTCCCTAAAAACAAAAAAAATGAATATATTTGTTAAAAGAAAAGAAAATACCCGAGCCCAAGCTTCCAGAAAATTGGAACAGAAATGGTGCTTCAAACTGGAAGTCTTCCGACTACCTTGGAAATATATATGAATAATAATATCAGTATCGAAGAGCCCTCACTCCTGCTCGATCATCCTATTTTTCCAACCTAGTTGAGGAGAATACTAACAATCCTAAATTTATTTTTTGATACTGTCGCAAAGCTAACTAAAAAGCAACATTCCTCAAGAGAGGATGGCTTCCACTTCAGCAGTGATACATTTATGAACTTCTTGACAAAAATATCATGATCATTTGAAAGCAAATTACGGACTCCTCTTTGAATCTGCGTATTTCTCCAAAACTCAGTTGTCCTGAGTCTGCACAGAACTGACAGGACCTAGGATCAATGGAGACACTCACATTTTTTAATCCTGTATCTCTTGACACTGTTAGGTTCTAATTATCAGAGTAAATAACTCAATGGACATTATGAAAGCATAACCAAGTTTAATTCTTCCAAGAGGATCAATACAGCTGCATTAGACAAAACATGTTTCCACCACCACAAGTGTATATACTCCAATTTAAGAACTCCTCTTTCTCTCCAATCCTTACATCTATGATGATTCGACAGGAAGACGAAGTAATAGGGTGATAAGCCATCATTTCTCCCTTAAGGGGATCTGACCTGACCTCAACCCCTCATTTGCCTAATCCACAGATGTCCATCCGTATCCCCTACAGCAATCCTGTGACTTCTTCCTGTCCACCACATTCCAAAACCATCTGGCCCTACAGATTACCATTAACTTCTGATGTAAAAAAAACTCTAGCATAGCAATGTTCCAAGTTTAACCCAGAATCCAACAACACATGAATTAAAAATAGTCACAGCCTCTAAACCTTCAAGCTGCATACTGGACCCTATTCCTACTAAACTACTGAAAGAGCTACTTCCTGTGCTTGGCCCTCCTATGTTGAACAATAAATGACTCCCTATCCACCGGATGTGTACCAAACTCACTAAAAGTGACAGTAATAAAGCCTCTCTTGAAAAAGCCAAATCTTGACCCAGAAAATGTACAAAACTATTGGCCTATATCGAATCTCTCATCTCTGGGTGATGTCATTCGGAAACACAATGTCAGTTTTCACTGCTATGCGGATGACACACAGCTGTACATTTTGATGAAACATGGTGAAGCCCCAAAATTTCCTATTCTGGACACCTTTGTTTCGGACATAAGGAAGTGGATGGCGGGAAATGTTTTACTTTTAATCCCGGACGAAACAGAGATGCTAGTTCTAGGTCCCAAGAAACAAAGAGACCTTCTGTTGGATCTGACAATTAATCTCGATGGTTGTACAGTCGTCTCAAATAAAACTGTGAAGGACCTCCGCGTTACTCTGGACCCTGAACTCTCTTTTGATGAACATATTGAGAATATATCAAGGAGGGGCCTCCTTAGCGGTGGGAAGCCCGGACCTGATACAGACTTCAAACAGCATCGCTGCCCTGGATCCAGAGGTTCCAGCAACTTCATCCCTTGGGGCTTCCACTTCGTGATCAGATCCAGAGGTACCAGTGCCTTCGTCCCCTGTTCTGTCTCCCTCTCCGGTGGCTTCTACGGTGAATGAGGCTCCGGAGGTACCTGCACCTTCGTCCCCTGTTCTGTCTCCTTCTCCGGTGGCTTCTACGGTGAATGAGGATTCATTGGTTATGGGAGGCTTCAACCGGGTGCCAAGAGTTGCAGCTGTGCGAGATGGTGCCTCTCGCCAGTCCTTGACGGGTCAACCTGAATCATACGAGGTGTAGTAATGGGTGTATTTCCTCTCCCATCTCGCCGGCTGTTGTTTTAGACAGCTCTAAGGTACCAAATGGCTTGGTTACTGGAGAAAAATACATGATCTACCCCAGGGCACAAGAACAGGGTATTACTAGGCTCCCCACCGTTATACGTCAATACATAGAGGTTGATGCTGTTGCAGCCCACATGGAATTCTATCCCATTAGGAATGGTAGCTCGGAATGGCTGAAACAGGATTTTGAAGAACTGATTCTGTCTCTGCTGGACACAAAAATACGTTCTATAATTTCTGGCTCTGTGCCCTTGCTGGGTCGATGTAGTGAACATTTTAGCAGTCTATAGCGCTTCACAACTGGCTATGTGACTTCTGCAGCTTCATTGGTGTGTCAAAGTTGTCTACAAAAGTAACCTAATGAAGCAGAGAATCCACCCTAATCACAGAGGTGCCTGGATCTTCCCCCATACAGCCTCCAGTTGCCTGTTCTTCCCCCATACAGCCTCCAGTTTCCTGTTCTCCCCCCATACAGCCTCCAGTTGCCTGTTCTTCCCCCATACAGCCTCCAGTTGCCTGTTCTTCCCCCTACAGCCTCCAGTTGTTCTTCCCCCATACAGCCTCCAGTTGCCTGTTCTTGCCCCCCATACAGCCTCCAGTTCCAGCCTGTTCTTCCCCCATACAGCCTCCAGTTGCCTGTTCTTCCCCATACAGCCTCCAGTTGCCTGTTCTTCCCCCATACAGCCTCCAGTTGCCTGTTCTTCCCCCATACAGCCTCCAGTTGCCTGTTCTTCCCCCATACAGCCTCCAGTTGCCTGTTCTTCCCCCATACAGCCTCCAGTGCCTGTTCTTCCCCTACAGCCTTCTTCCCCATACAGCCTCCAGTTGCCTGTTCTTCCCCATACAGCCTCCAGTTGCCTGTTCTTCCCCCATACAGCCTCCAGTTGCCTGTTCTTCCCCATACAGTCTCCAGTTGCCTGTTCTACAGCCTCCAGTTGCCTGTTCTTCCCCCATACAGCCTCCAGTTGCCTGTTCTTCCCCCATACAGCCTCCAGTTGCCTGTTCTTCCCCCATACAGCCTCCAGTTGCCTGTTCTTCCCCCATACAGCCTCCAGTTGCCTGTTCTTCCCCCATACAGCCTCCAGTTGCCTGTTCTTCCCCCATACAGCCTCCAGTTGCCTGTTCTTCCCCCATACAGCCTCCAGTTGCCTGTTCTTCCCCATACAGCCTCCAGTTGCCTGTTCTTCCCCATACAGCCTCCAGTTGCCTGTTCTTCCCCCATACAGCCTCCAGTTGCCTGTTCTTCCCCATACAGCCTCCAGTTGCCTGTTCTTCCCCATACAGCCTCCAGTTGCCTGTTCTTACAGCCCCATACAGCCTTCCCCCATACAGCCTTGCCTGTTCTTCCCCCATACAGCCTCCAGTTGCCTGTTCTTCCCCCATACAGCCTCCAGCCTGCCTGTTCTTCCCCTACATACAGCTCCAGCTGCCTGTTCTTCCCCCATACAGCCTCCCCCCAGTTGCCTGTTCTTCCCCCATACAGCCTCCAGTTGCCTGTTCTTCCCCATACAGCCTCCAGTTGCCTGTTCTTCCCCCATACAGCCTCCAGTTGCCTGTTCTTCCCCCATACAGCCTCCAGTTCTTCCCCATACAGCCTCCCTGTTCTTCCCCATACAGCCTCCAGTTGCCTGTTCTTCCCCCATACAGCCTCCAGTTGCCTGTTCTTCCCCATACAGCCTCCAGTTGCCCTGTTCTTCCCCATACAGCCTCCAGTTGCCTGTTCTTCCCCATACAGCCTCTAATTGCCTGTTCTTCCCCCATACAGCCTCCAGTTGCCTGTTCTTCCCCATACAGCCTCCAGTTGCCAGTTCTTCCCCCATACAGCCTCTAATTGCCTGTTCTTCCCCCATACAGCCTCCAGTTGCCTGTTCTTCCCCATACAGTCTCTAATTGCCTGTTCTTCCCCCTACAGTCTCTAATTGCCTGTTCTTCCCCCATACAGCCTCCAGTTGCCTGTTCTTCCCCATACAGCCTCTAATTGCCTGTTCTTCCCCCATACAAAAAATATATATATTCAAAAAATAAATAAGGTATTAGGTGAACAATAGGTAAGTATAGAAATAAAAACAACAGTAAAAAGACAGTGAAAAATATAATTAGTGTGTCTATATACAGTAGCGAGGCTATAGCAGTAGCGAGGCTATATACAGGCACCAGTTAGTCGGGCTGATTGAGGTAGTATGTAAATGTAGATATGGTTAATAAAGTGACTTTGCATATATGATAAAGAGAGAGTAGCAGTAGCGTAAAAGATGACACAATGTAAATACCCAGTTAGATGGAAAGCAACAGATAGGTGGATAGCAACAGATAGGTGGACACCAACAGATAGGTGGACAGCAACAGAAAGAGAGAGCAACAGATAGGTGGACACTATATACAACAGATAGGTGGACACCAACAGATAGGTGGACACCAACAGATAGGTGGACACCAACAGAAAGAGAGAGCGTAAAAAAGATGAACAGATAGGTGGACACCAACAGATAGGTGGACAGCAACAGAAAGAGAGAGCAACAGAAAGAGAGAGCAACAGAAAGAGAGAGCAACAGATAGGTGGACACCAACAGAAAGAGAGAGCAACAGAAAGAGAGAGCAACCGATAGGTGGACACCAACAGATAGGTGGACACCAACAGACAGGTGGACACCAATAGAAAGAGAGAGCAACAGAAAGAGAGAGCAACAGAAAGAGAGAGCAACAGATAGGTGGACACCAACAGAAAGAGAGAGCAACAGAAAGAGAGAGCAACAGACAGGAGGATAGCAACAGACAGGTGGACAGCAACAGACAGGTGGAGAGCAACAGATAGGTGGACACCAACAGATAAAGAGAAAGCAACAGAAAGAGAGAGCAACAGATAGGTGGACACCAACAGATAGGTGGACACCAACAGAAAGAGAGAGCAACAGAAAGAGAGAGCAACAGAAAGAGAGAGCAACAGAAAGAGAGAGCAACAGAAAGAGAGAGCAACAGAAAGAGAGAGCAACAGAAAGAGAGAGCAACAGAAAGAGAGAGCAACAGAAAGAGAGAGCAACAGAAAGAGAGAGCAACAGAAAGAGAGAGCAACAGAAAGAGAGAGCAACAGAGAGAGAGAGAAACAGATAGGTGGACACCAACATAAAGAGAGAGCAACATAAAGAGAGAGCAACAGAAAGAGAGAGCAACATAAAGAGAGAGCAACATAAAGAGAGGTGGAGCAACAGATAGGTGGACAGCAACAACAGAAGAGAGCAACAAAGGTGGACAGCAACAGAAAGAGAGAGCAACAGAAAGAGAGAGCAACAGAAAGAGAGAGACACCAACAGATAGGTGGACAGACAGGTGGACAGCAACAGAAAGAGAGGTGGAGCAACAGATAGGTGGACAGCAACAGAAGAGAGCAACAGAAAGAGAGCAACAAAGGTGGACAGCAACAGATAGGTGGACAGCAACAGAAAGAGAGAGCAACAGAAAGAGAGAGCAACAGAAAGAGAGAGCAACAGAAAGGTGGATAGCAACATAAAGAGAGAGAAACAGATAGGTGGACAGCAACAGAAAGAGATAGCAACAGACAGGAGGATAGCAACAGACAGGTGGACAGCAACAGATAGGTGGACATCAACAGATAAAGAGAAAGCAACAGAAAGAGAGAGCAACAGATAGGTGGACACCAACAGAAAGAGAGAGCAACAGAAAGAGAGAGCAACAGACAGGAGGATAGCAACAGACAGGTGGACAGCAACAGACAGGTGGAGAGCAACAGATAGGTGGACACCAACAGATAAAGAGAAAGCAACAGAAAGAGAGAGCAACAGATAGGTGGACACCAACAGATAGGTGGACACCAACAGATAGGTGGACACCAACAGATAGGTGGACACCAACAGATAGGTGGACACCAACAGAAAGGGAGAGCAACAGAAAGAGAGAGCAACAGAAAGAGAGAGCAACAGAAAGAGAGAGCAACAGAAAGAGAGAGCAACAGAAAGAGAGAGCAACAGAAACAGAGAGCAACAGAAACAGAGAGCAACAGAAACAGAGAGCAACAGAAAGAGAGAGCAACAGAAAGAGAGAGCAACAGAAAGAGAGAGCAACAGATAGAGAGAGAAACAGATAGGTGGACACCAACAGATAGGTGGACACCAACAGAAAGAGAGAGCAACATAAAGAGAGAGCAACAGATAGGTGGACAGCAACAGAAGAGAGCAACAAAGGTGGACAGCAACAGATAGGTGGACAGCAACAGAAAGAGAGAGCAACAGAAAGAGAGAGCAACAGAAAGAGAGAGCAACAGAAAGAGAGAGCAACAGAAAGAGAGCAACAGATAGGTGGACACCAACAGAAAGAGAGAGCAACAGAAAGAGAGAGCAACAGAAAGAGAGAGCAACAGAAAGAGAGAGCAACAGATAGAGAGAGCAACAGATAGGTGGACAGCAACAGAAGAGAGCAACAAAGGTGGACAGCAACAGATAGGTGGTCAGCAACAGAAAGAGAGAGCAACAGAAAGAGAGAGCAACAGATTGGTGGACAGCAACAGAAAGAGAGAGCAACAGAAAGGTGGACAGCAACAGAAGAGAGCAACAGAAAGAGAGCAACAAAGGTGGACAGCAACAGATAGGTGGACAGCAACAGAAAGAGAGAGCAACAGAAAGAGAGAGCAACAGAAAGGTGGATAGCAACAGAAAGATAGAGAAACAGATAGGTGGACACCAACAGATAGGTGGACACCAACAGAAAGGGAGAGCAACAGAAAGAGAGAGCAACAGAAAGAGAGAGCAACAGAAAGAGAAAGCAACAGAAAGGTGGACAGCAACAGAAGGTGGACAGCAACAGAAGGTGGACAGCAACAGAAGGTGGACAGCAACAGATAGGTGGTCAGCAACAGAAAGAGAGAGCAACAGAAAGAGAGAGCAACAGAAAGAGAGAGCAACAGAAAGAGAGAGCAACAGATTGGTGGACAGGAACAGAAAGAGAGAGCAACAGATAGGTGGACAGCAACAGAAGAGAGCAACAAAGGTGGACAGCAACAGATAGGTGGACAGCAACAGAAAGAGAGAGCAACAGAAAGAGAGAGCAACAGATAGGTGGACAGCAACAGATATGTGGACAGCAACAGAAAGAGAGAGCAACAGAAAGAGAGAGCAACAGATAGGTGGACACCAACAGAAAGAGAGAGCAACAGAAAGAGAGAGCAACAGATAGGTGGACACCAACAGAAAGAGAGAGCAACAGAAAGAGAGAGCAACAGATAGGTGGACACCAACAGAAAGAGAGAGAAACAGAAAGAGAAAGCAACAGATAGGTGGACAGCAACAGAAGAGAGCAACAGAAAGAGAGCAACAAAGGTGGACAGCAACAGAAAGAGAGAGAAACAGATAGGTGGACAGCAACAGATATGTGGACAGCAACAGAAAGAGAGAGCAACAGAAAGGTGGATAGCAACAGACAAGAGGATAGCAACAGACAGGAGGATAGCAACAGACAGGAGGATAGCAACAGACAGGAGGATAGCAACAGATAGGTGGACAGCAACAGATAGGTGGACAGCAACAGATAGGTGGACAGCAACAGATAGGTGGACAGCAACAGACAAAGAGAGAGCAACAGATAGGTGGATAGCAACAGATAAAAGAGAGAGCAACAGACAGGTGGATAGTAACAGATAGGTGGATAGCAACAGATAAAAGAGAGAGACTCAACAATTTAAGTCCAGTAGTGAAACAGAGCTGTCTATCCATAACCCAATGCCAGGCCTCCTCCCTATCTCTCTCACGGAAACTTGGGTTCAGGTTTCTCTGACCTGCCTCCCAGGAGATTCTGGGATTTCCAGATCATTTTCCGTCATGCAGAGAAAGGAGTTAGGGTTAGAAAAAGAAAGCAAAGGCATGAACTCTAATAGTTTACCAGCCCCTTTGTGTCTTTCTCTTTCCCTCTCGTTCTCTCTCCCTCCCTCTGTCTCTCTCTCTAATAGTTTACCAGTCCCTTTGTGTCTCTCTTTCCCTCTCGTTCTCTCTCCCTCCCTCTGTCTCTCTCTCTAAGAATGTACCAGTCCCTTTCTCGCTCTCTCTCTCCTTCCGTCTCTCTCTCTCTCTCTCCTTCGTCTCTCTCTCTAATAGTTTACCAGTCCCTTTTTGTCTTTCTTTCCCTCTCGTTCTCTCTCTCTCCCTCTCTCTCTAAGAATGTACCAGTCCCTTTCTCGCTCTCTCTCTCCTTCCGTCTCTCTCCCTCTCTCTCCTTGCGTCTCTCTCTCGAATAGTTTACCAGCCCCTTTGTGTCTTTCTCTTTCTCTTTCCCTCTCGTTCTCTCTCCCTCCCTCTCCCTCTCTAATAGTTTACCAGTCCCTTTGTATCGCTCTTTCCCTCTCGTTCTCTCTCCCTTCCTCAGCCTCTCTCTCTAAGAATTTACCAGTCCCTTTCGCTCTCTCTCTCTCCTTCGTCTCTCTCTCTAATAGTTTACCAGTCCCTTTGTGACTCTCTTTCTCATTCTCTCACACTCCCTCAGTCTCTCTCTACTTCCCTCCTTGTCACCCTCCCTCTCCGTGTCTCCCTCCCTCCCTCTCAGTGTCTCCCTCCCTCTCAGTGTCTCCCTCCCTCTCAGTGTCTCCCTCCCTCTCAGTGTCTCCCTCCCTCTCCGTGTCTCCCTCCCTCTCCGTGTCTCCCTCCCTCTCCGTGTCTCCCTCCCTCTCAGTGTCTCCCTCCCTCTCCGTGTCTCCCTCCCTCTCCGTGTCTCCCTCCCTCTCAGTGTCTCCCTCCCTCTCAGTGTCTCCCTCCCTCCCCATGTCTCCCTCCCCCCTCCCTCCCTCTCCGTGTGTCTCCCTCCGTGTCTCCCTCCCCCTCCCTCCCTCTCCGTGTGTCTCCCTCCGTGTCTCCCTCCGTGTCTCCCTCCGTGTCTCCCTCCGTGTCTCCCTCCGTGTCTCCCTCCGTGTCTCCCTCTCGCTCGCTCTCTAATTTTTATTCCATGAAGTCATGACCGTTTGAGAACAGATTACACAAGACAGAGGTGTTCTCAAGGGGGTAAAACGTCAAATATTTAACTTCACTCCAACTATGTGTCGAACGTGTATTTTGCAAAATAGTGCGGCCAACTTACAATAAAACCATGACGTCACTCTAAACATGAATGTCACAGTGTTATGGCAAAACCGAGGTACTGATTGTTGGAGCCAAAGCACAGGGAGAGAATCTGTCCGAACATTTTAATTAATGGGCAATAAAGATAAAACACCTGGGGAAAAAAACAAAGTGTTATTTTAGATTCTGAACTACATTTCCAATCACACATTAGGAATGTGACCACAATAGCTTTTTAATATCTGAGGAACATTTCCAAGGTGTGGCTGTTTCTCTCTCAGGCTGATACAGAGACACTCATCCATGCTTTTATTACAAGCAGGCTTGACTACAGTAATGCTCTCCTGTCTGGTCTACCTAAGAAAGCTATTGGTCATCTGCAAAACATACAGAATGCTGCAGCATGGGTACTGACCAAGATCAGACAGAGAACACACACTACATCGGTTTTAACCTCTATAGGGTATGTGGGACGCTAGCGTCCCATCTGGCCAACATCCAGTGAGATTGCAGAGCGCCAAATTCAAATACAGAAATACTCATTATAAAAATTCAGGAAATAAAACACATTTTACATAGGTTTAAAACCTCTTACGGAGGCTGCGAATTTTCGCAGCTTTTTGTTAAAAATCGCGCAACATTTCAGCGCTCTGCTACTCATGCCAGGAATATAGTATATGCATATGATTAGTATGTGTGGATAGAAAACACTCAGACGTTTCTAAAACTGGTTAAATCACAGCTGTGACTATAACAGAACGTGCGATTCATCGAAAAGTGCAGGAAAATCTGATCACTGAAAATGGAAAAATATATACATGCGCCACTTCAACCAATTGTTAAAGGTGACCCAGATTAAATGAGGCCGAGCTTGCAATACCTACAGCTTCCACACGATGTCAACAGTCTTGTCATTTGCCTACGATTTGTTTCTTGGTCAAAGCAATAAAAGGCCAAGAAGAAGAGAGAGCAACAGAACCCAATCAGTGGAACCCAATCAGTGGACCCTGGGCTGCCCAGCTATGGTAAATCTAATGGTGTTAAACCCCATCAGTGGAACCTGGGCTGTCCAACTCAGTGGAACCTGGGTGGTAAATCTAATGGTGTTAAACCCCATCAGTGGAACCTGGGCTGTCCAACTATGGCAAATCTAATGGTGTTAAACCCCATCAGTGGAACCTGGGCTGTCCAACTATGGTAAATCTAATGGTGTTAAACCCCATCAGTGGAACCTGGGCTGTCCAACTATGGTAAATCTAATGGTGTTTAAACCCCATCAGTGGAACCTGGGCTGTCCAACTATGGTAAATCTAATGGTGTTAAACCCCATCAGTGGAACCTGGGCTGTCCAACTATGGTAAATCTAATGGTGTTAAACCCCATCAGTGGAACCTGGGCTGTCCAACTGTGGTAAATCTAATGGTGTTAAACCCCATCAGTGGAACCTGGGCTGTCCAACTATGGTAAATCTAATGGTGTTAAACCCCATCAGTGGAACCCCTATGGTAAATCAGTGAAACCTGGGCTGTCCTGGGAACCTGTCCAACTATGGTAAATCTAATGGTGTTAAACCCCATCAGTGGAACCCCATCAGTGGGACTGTGGTAACTAATGGTGTTAAACCCCATCAGTGGAACCTGGGCTGTCCAACTATGGTAAATCTAATGGTGTTAAACCCCATCAGTGGAACCTGGGCTGTCCAACTGTGGTAAATCTAATGGTGTTAAACCCCATCAGTGGAACCTGGGCTGTCCAACTATGGTAAATCTAATGGTGTTAAACCCCATCAGTGGAACCCCATCAGTGGAACCTGGGCTGTCCAACTATGGTAAATCTAATGGTGTTAAACCCCATCAGTGGAACCTGGGCTGTCCAACTATGGTAAATCTAATGGTGTTAAACCCCATCAGTGGAACCTGGGCTGTCCAACTATGGTAAATCTAATGGTGTTAAACCCCATCAGTGGAACCTGGGCTGTCCAACTATGGTAAATCTAATGGTGTTAAACCCCATCAGTGGAACCCCATCAGTGGAACCCCATCAGTGGAACCTGGGCTGTCCAACTATGGTAAATCTAATGGTGTTAAACCCCATCAGTGGAACCTGGGCTGTCCAAGTGGTAAATCTAATGGTGTTAAACCCCATCAGTGGAATCAGTGGTGAACCCCATCAGTGGAACCTGGGCTGTCCAACTGTGGTAAATCTAATGGTGTTAAACCCCATCAGTGGAACCTGGGCTGTCCAACTGTGGTAAATCTAATGGTGTTAGTGGAACCCCATCAGTGGAACCTGGGCTGTCCAACTATGGTAAATCTAATGGTGTTAAACCCCATCAGTGGAACCTGGGCTGTCCCTATGGTAAATCTAATGGTGCTGTCCAGTGGAACCTGGGCTGGTAAATCTAATGGTGTTCAGTGGAACCCCATCAGTGGAACCTGGGCTGTCCAACTGTGGTAAATCTAATGGTGTTAAACCCCATCAGTGGAACCCCATCAGTGGAACCTGTTAAACCCCATCAGTGGCTGTCCAACTGTGGTAAATCTAATGGTGTTAAACCCCATCAGTGGTGGAACCTGGGCAGTGGAACCTCCAACTATGGTAAATCTAATGGTGTTAAACCCCATCAATGGAACCTGGGCTGTCCAACTGTGGTAAATCTAATGGTGTTAAACCCCATCAGTGGAACCTGGGCTGTCCAACTATGGTAAATCTAATGGTGTTAAACCCCATCAGTGGAACCTGGGCTGTCCAACTATGGTAAATCTAATGGTGTTAAACCCCATCAGTGGAACCTGGGCTGTCCAACTATGGTAAATCTAATGGTGTTAAACCCCATCAGTGGAACCTGGGCTGTCCAACTATGGTAAATCTAATGGTGTTAAACCCCATCAGTGGAACCTGGGCTGTCCAACTGTGGTAAATCTAATGGTGTTAAACCCCATCAGTGGAACCTGGGCTGTCCAACTGTGGTAAATCTAATGGTGTTAAACCCCATCAGTGGAACCTGGGCTGTCCAACTGTGGTAAATCTAATGGTGTTAAACCCCATCAGTGGAACCCCATCAGTGGAACCTGGGCTGTCCAACTATGGTAAATCTAATGGTGTTAAACCCCATCAGTGGAACCCCATCAGTGGAACCTGGGCTGTCCAACTATGGTAAATCTAATGGTGTTAAACCCCATCAGTGGAACCTGGGCTGTCCAACTATGGTAAATCTAATGGTGTTAAACCCCATCAGTGGAACCTGGGCTGTCCAACTATGGTAAATCTAATCAGTGTAAATCTAATGGTGTTAAACCCCATCAGTGGAACCTGGGCTGTCCAACTGTGGTAAATCTAATGGTGTTAAACCCCATCAGTGGAACCTGGGCTGTCCAACTATGGTAAATCTAATGGTGTTAAACCCCATCAGTGGAACCTGGGCTGTCCAACTGTGGTAAATCTAATGGTGTTAAACCCCATCAGTGGAACCTGGGCTGTCCAACTGTGGTAAATCTAATGGTGTTAAACCCCATCAGTGGAACCTGGGCTGTCCAACTATGGTAAATCTAATGGTGTTAAACCCCATCAGTGGAACCTGGGCTGTCCAACTAATGGGTAAATCCAACTATGGTAAATCTAATGGTGTTAAACCCCATCAGTGGAACCTGGGCTGTCCAACTAATGGTGGTAAATCTAATGGTGTTAAACCCCATCAGTGGAACCTGGGCTGTCCAACTATGGTAAATCTAATGGTGTTAAACCCCATCAGTGGAACCTGGGCTGTCCAACTATGGTAAATCTAATGGTGTTAAACCCCATCAGTGGAACCTGGGCTGTCCAACTATGGTAAATCTAATGGTGTTAAACCCCATCAGTGGAACCTGGGCTGTCCAACTATGGTAAATCTAATGGTGTTAAACCCCATCAGTGGAACCTGGGCTGTCCAACTATGGTAAATCTAATGGTGTTAAACCCCATCAGTGGAACCTGGGCTGTCCAACTGTGGTAAATCTAATGGTGTTAAACCCCATCAGTGGAACCTGGGCTGTCCATGGTAAATCTATGGTAAATCTAATGGTGTTAAACCCCATCAGTGGAACCCCATCAGTGGAACCCCATCAGTGGAACTCCATCAGTGGAAGTTATGAAATGTTTCCAGTGACGCTCTAATAATGAAAACAACAACTTTCTTTTGATGTTGTCAGAGTCATTCATTCTGTGGTTGATCAGTCATCCCGTCAGTCCTATTACTGGAATAAATGAGCTAATCAGAGTGGATTAATCATTGCTGTTCACTGGCTAACTCATAAGTACTTTCCAAACTGCTGTTTTCTCCCTTCTGTCCCTTTTCCTAACCCTTCTCACCCCTCCAGTGGACCTGAGGTGACTAAGTAGTAAGGAGCAACTCCACCTAGTTTCCATCACATTGCTGTAACATCCCCAGCCCTCTTAGATGAGAAAATAAGAGAAGGGAGGGAATAATATTCTATTATATCTCTCTCTCTCTGTCCTCCACCCATCTCTCTCTCTCTCACTCTGTCCTCCACCCATCTCTCTCTCTCTCACTCTGTCCTCCACCCATCTCTCTCTCTCTCTCTCTGTCCTCCACCCATCTCTCTCTCTCTCTGTCCTCCACCCATCTCTCTCTCTCTCTCTGTCCTCCACCCATCTCTCTCTCTGTCCTCTCTCTCTCTCTCTCTGTCCTCCACCCATTCCTCTCTGTCCTCCACCCATCCCTCTCTGTCCTCCACCCATCCCTCTCTGTCCTCCACCCATCCCTCTCTGTCATCCACCCATCCCTCTCTGTCCTCCACCCATCCCTCTCTGTCATCCACCCATCCCTCTCTGTCATTCCTCTCTCTCTGTCCTCCACCCATCCCTCTCTGTCATCCCCTTCTGTCCTCCACCCATCCCTCTCTCCCATACCTCTCTGTCATCCCTCTCTCTGTCCTCCACCCATCCCTCTCTGTCATCCCCCTCTGTCCTCCACCCATCCCTCTCTCCCATACCTCTCTGTCATCCCTCTCTCTGTCCTCCACCCATCCCTCTCTCCAGGGAAACTTACATCACTTGTTGCTCACAGTCTGGGTCATGGTTTGGGCACGGTGCCACCTCAGGCTCCACAAAGCTCTCCACATTCCCCTGGACGGTACAGCTCACGTTCTTATGGACCACATATGCACACCAGTTCCTAGAGGGGGAGGAGAGAAAGAGAGAGAGATGTGTAAGCAAAATATGTCATTGGTAACCAACCATCAGGCAACAATTCCAACCCTTCCAAGCTTGAGAAATAAGATACAAATAGTCTATTGTCTGATAGAAATAGTTGAGAAAAAAAGAGAGAAATAAAAGTCAGCATCTGTGTGGATCATTTAGCTGTAGCTGACTGGTGCAGATAACCAGCCTATCACATTACAGTGTGACTGGGGAAGATAACCAGCCTATCACATTACAGGGTGACTGGGGAAGATAACCAGCCTATCACATTACAGGGTGACTGGGGAAGATAACCAGCCTATCACATTACAGGGTGAACCAGCCTATCACATTACAGGGTGACTGGGGAAGATAACCAGCCTATCACATTACAGTGTGACTGGGGAAGATAACCAGCCTATCACATTACAGGGTGACTGGGGAAGATAACCAGCCTATCACATTACAGGGTGACTGGGGAAGATAACCAGCCTATCACATTACAGGGTGACTGGGGAAGATAACCAGCCTATCACATTACAGGGTGACTGGTTTCCACCTCCAATTAGTATATCTACTGATTGACATGTGATTTTATCATTATGGATTAGAGCAGATCGGTTGATATGTACAGTGAAGACACAGACAGGCTGCATCAGAACACAGAACACAGATTATAATGCTGCAGCAAACAGACAAGACTAGACACACTCAGTGGTGCATTATTCTCCATAACAAAACTCAGAAACAACTCAATGCAACAATTTAGTGATAAATAACTGCAGTAAAATAATTCAAAATGTAAACGTATATTGAAATAATTCAATGTAATCACGTGTAATCACTTCATTTACTGCACTAATTAAAGAGAAAAAGTCCTGCGAAAATAAAATAAGATCGCAACGATACAGAACACAACTCGTTTGAGGCAAATGGCAATAAATAAAACAGATTAAAAATATAATTATTTACCTATTCCTCTGTGACTGTCGGTGTCTCGCTCCCTGGTACGCAGCTCCTTGGAAAAGGTTGTAGTTCGGCGGATTTTGTCCGTTGGTGACAGAAAAGTTGAATAACAGAGAGAACAATGTCCATGTTACCCCCAAATCAGCTGCTCCCCACTTCATCGTAGACAACAGATTAAATTAACTACTACGGAACATGGACAAGAAAAGTTCAGATATATGTATCTTTTAAAAGTTGGTATCCTGTGGGCGCTGCCGCCCGGTAACTGAGCAGAACCTGACAAAATGTTGGAGATCTCTTTGCGGGTCGCTGTTGACTCCACTGGAACGACGTAGCTGTTAAGACCCCTTTCCCCTCCCATCCTCCCTGCCTTCCTTCGACCCCAGCCCAGCCCCTCCCCTCTCCACCCCATGAGAAACAAACACGCCCCGAATTGTCCGCAGCTTGTACTGTGCGCGCACACACACACGCTGTAACAGCGCGTACTGTGCCCTGCAGGCAGACTGTTACAAACATTTATAGCATCTGCCTTCTTGCTGTTCCCATTAATGTTTGTACCATGTTGTGTTGCTACCATGTTGTTGTCATGTGGTGTTGCCAACATGCTGTGTTGTCATGTGTTGCTGCCATGCTATGTTGTTGTCTTAGGTCTCTCTTTATTTAGTGTTGTGTTGTCTATCTTGTCGTGATGTGTGTTTGCCTTTTGGTAGGCCATCATTGTAAATAAGAATTTGTTCTTAACTGACTTGGCTAGTTAAATAAAGGTTAAATACATTAAAACACATCTGCTATCTGTTCTGTCACATTGAAGACCAATTATGTGCCTGATTTTGTTGTGGGAGACTTTTGAGAAAACATTTCATATCTTATATATATTTAACTTAATAATACGATTTAGTAATATCCCCTCTAATTTTAGTCATTGACTATTAGTCAAATTGATAAGAGTGAGTCAAATACATTTCCTGGGATGTCTTTTTCACCATGCATTCCCTATGCCGCTAAATAGTGAATCAAACATCAGATATATGAGTACTGTAGACTCCTGTCATGATGTTGAATTAGTCAATGAATGGCTAGGAATATTTAAGGCCAGGTTCCTATATTTCCTGTTGTTATTAGGTACAGTCATCATCTTTTACTGTGGATGGAGGCAAATTGTTACAGTCTTGTACCAATTAACCTCTACGTGATCGGTATGTCCCCCGCAGGATAGTTGAGCTAACGTAGGCTAAGTAACAAGAACATTTCCCAGGACATATACATATCTGATATTTGCAGAAAGCTTACATTCTTGTTAATCTAACTGCACTGTCCAATTTACAGTAGCTATTACAATGAAAGAATACCATGCTATTGTTTGAGGAGAGTACACTTGAAAATGTATTAATAAACCAATTAGGCACATTTGGGCAGTCTTGATACAACATTTTGAACAGATATGCAATGGTTCATTGGCTCAGTCTAAAACTTTGCACATACACTGCTGACATATAGTGGCCAAAATCTAAATTGCACCTGGACTGGAATAATACATTATAGCCCTTCTCTTGCATTTCAAAGATTATGGTACAAACATTTTTTTTAAAACATGTTTTTTTCATTGTTTAGTCTTTTTCCAGATCTAATGTGTTATATTCTTCTACATTAATTTTACATTTTCACAAACTTCAAAGTGTTTCCTTTCAAATGGTAGCAAGAATATGCTTATCCTTGCTTATCCATCCTTGCATTGTTGCAGCCCTGGAGGCAGCACACACACGGGCAGGCAGGCAGGCAGGCAGGCAGGCAGGCAGGCAGGCAGGCAGGCACACAGGCAGGCAGGCAGACACGCAGGCAGGCAGGCAGGCAGGCAGGCAGGCAGGCAGGCACACAGGCAGGCAGGCAGGCAGGCAGGGCACGCAGGCAGGCACACAGGCAGGCAGGCAGGCACGCAGGGCAGGCACACAGGCAGACAGGCAGGCAGGCAGGCAGGCAGGCAGGCAGGCAGGCAGGCAGGCAGGCAGGCAGGCAGGCAGGCACGCAGGCACGCAGGCAGGCACACAGGCAGGCAGGCAGGCAGGCAGGCAGGCAGGCAGGCAGTGCTGGGAAAAATACCCAAATATCATACTTGAGTAAAAGTAAAGATAACTTAATAGAAAATGACTCAAGTGAAAGGGAAAGTCACCCACTAAAATATTACTTGACTAAAAGTCTAAAAGTATTTTGTTTTAAATATACTTAACTATCAAAAGTACATGCAATTGCTAAAATATACTTAAGTATCAAAAGTAAAAGTGTAAATCATTTAAAATTCCTTATATTACGCAAACCAGATGGCACCATTTTTTACATTTGTATTTATTTATGGATAGCCAGGGACAGACTCCAACTCTCAGACATAATTTACAAATGAAGCATTTGTGTTTAGTGAGTCTGCCAGATCAGAGGCAGTAGGGATGACCAGGGATGTTCTCTTCATAACTGTGTGAATTGGACCATTTTCCTGTCCTGCTAACCATTCAAAATGTAAAGACTACTTTTGGATGTCAGAGAAAATGTATGGAGTAAAAAGTACCTTATTTCACTTCCTATCCATCACTTCCTGTTAAACGTGGAATGAGGGAGAGCTCAGTTTGTTGTTTTGGAAAGTTTTGAAAGTCTATTGAAATAGTTTGGTTACTAGCCAACTACCTTTTGAGTTTGGATCCTGTGACGCGGTCGGCATCAGGTGCTGGGACTCTAGACTATCTGTCTAGTGATCCTGCCGACCAAGGCCGGGTCTGAGGAGCTGTTTGGCGTAGCAGCTAGCCTAGCTGTGCTAGTTACCTACATATCAAGCTAGTTGAGTTTTCTTGAGGGCTCGAATGCAGCCTGCAACGCTGTGGGCCATTGTGGCTGGGACAGCAGATTGCCCCAGGCTTGTGGCTGTTTAGATCCCTGCTGTTTGTTGTTGTTGTTTTCAATCTTCCCTGCAGGGCAGATGCCATGTCTGGAACTGAGAGGACTAACAGCATAACCTACATTGTTACCATGACAAAGACCAAAGCCAGCGTGAGTACAGGTGACCAGCTAACTAAAAGGTGAACAGCTAGCAGGTGACCAGCTATCTAAAAGGTGACCAGCTAACTAAAAGGTGAACAGCTAGCAGGTGACCAGCTAACTAAAAGGTGAACAGCTTGCAGGTGACCAGCTATCTAAAAGGTGAACAGCTAACTAAAAGATGACCAGCTAACTAAAAGGTGAACAGCTAGCAGGTGACCAGCTATCTAAAAGGTGAACAGCTAGCAGGTGACCAGCTATCTAATAGGTGAACAGCTAGCAGGTGACCAGCTGTCTAAAAGGTGACCAGCTAACTAAAAGGTGACTAGCTAACTAAAATATGACCAGCTAACTAAAGGTGAACAGCTAGCAGGTGACCAGCTGTCTGAAAAAGGTGACCAGCTAACTAAAAGGTGACTAGCTAACTAAAAGATGACCAGCTAACTAAAAAGGTGAACAGCTAGCAGGTGACCAGCTAACTAAAAGGTGAACAGCTAGCAGGTGACCAGCTAACTAAAAGGTGAACAGCTTGCAGGTGACCAGCTAACTAAAAGGTGACCAGCTAACTAAAATATGACCAGCTAACTAAAAGGTGAACAGCTAGCAGGTGACCAGCTATCTAAAAGGTGAACAGCTAGCAGGTGACCAGCTAACTAAAAGGTGAACAGCTAGCAGGTGACCAGCTAACTAAAAGGTGAACAGCTAGCAGGTGACCAGCTAACTAAAAGGTGAACAGCTAGCAGGTGACCAGCTAACTAAAAGGTGAACAGCTAGCAGGTGACCAGCTAACTAAAAGGTGACTAGCTAACTAAAAGATGACCAGCTAACTAAAAGGTGAACAGCTAGCAGGTGACCAGCTAACTAAAAGGTGAACAGCTAGCAGGTGACCAGCTAACTAAAAGGTGAACAGCTAGCAGGTGACCAGCTAACTAAAAGGTGACCAGCTAACTAAAAGGTGAAGTGCTAATAGGTGACCAGCTAACAGGTCATCAGCTAACTAAAATATGACCAGCTAACTAAAAGGTGAACAGCTAGCAGGTGACCAGCTAACTAGAAGATGACCAGGTAAATAAAAGGTGAAGCGCTAATAGGTGACCAGCTAACAGGTCATCAGCTAACTAAAATATGACCAGCTAACTAAAAGGTGAACCGCTAGCAGGTGACCAGCTAACTAGAAGGTGAAGCGCTAATAGGTGACCAGCTAACAGGTCATCAGCTAACTAAAATATGACCAGCTAACTAAAAGGTGAACAGCTAGCAGGTGACCAGCTATCTAAAAGGTGAACAGCTAGCAGGTGACCAGCTATCTAAAAGGTGAACAGCTAGCAGGTGACCAGCTATCTAAAAGGTGAACAGCTAGCAGGTGACCAGCTAACTAAAAGGTGAACAGCTAGCAGGTGACCAGCTAACTAAAAGGTGAACAGCTAGCAGGTGACCAGCTATCTAAAAGGTGAACAGCTAGCAGGTGACCAGCTAACTAAAAGGTGAACAGCTAACTAAAAGATGACCAGCTATCTAAAAGGTGAACAGCTAGCAGGTGACCAGCTAACTAAAAGGTGAACAGCTAACAGGTGACCAGCTAACTAAAAGGTCATCAGCTAACTAAAATATGACCAGCTAACTAAAAGGTGAACAGCTAGCAGGTGACCAGCTATCTAAAAGGTGAACAGCTAGCAGGTGACCAGCTATCTAAAAGGTGAACAGCTAGCAGGTGACCAGCTAACTAAAAGGTGACCAGCTAACTAAAAGATGACTAGCTAACTAAAACATGACCAGCTAACTAAAAGGTGAACAGCTAGCAGGTGTCCAGCTAACTAAAATGTGAACAGCTAGCAGGTGACCAGCTAACTAAAAGGTGAACCGCTAGCAGGTGACCAGCTAACTAGAAGATGACCAGGTAAATAAAAGGTGAAGCGTTAATAGGTGACCAGCTAACAGGTCATCAGCTAACTAAAAAGGTAATCAGCTAATTAAAAGGTGAACAGCTAACAGGTGACCCGCTACCTAAAAGGTGACCAGCTGACAGGTGACCCGCTACCTAAAAGGTGACCAGCTAACAGGTGACCAGCTTACTAACAGGTGACCAGCTAAAAGGTGGCCATCTAACTAAAAGGTGAACAGCTAACTAAAAGGTAAATAGCTAACATTGTACCAGCATGGAGTTGATCAGCTAACTAAAAGGTGACCAGCTAACTAAAAGGTGACTAGCAAATTTAACTTCCTAAAATCCTCCTAGGGCTCGGATCCCGCTAGCGGGATATAAATCGACAACATCCGATGAAGCTGGATCGCACCAAATTCAAATAACAAAATTGTAATATTAAACATTCATGAACATACAAGTGTCTTATGTCTTTTAAAAGCGTAACTTCTCGTTAATCCAACTGTGTTGTCGGATTTCAAGAAATCTTTACAGCGAAAGAATACCATGCGATTATCTGAGGACAGTGCCCGATATCAAAATACTTTTTCAACCAGCACCGGCTTCACAAAAATCACAAATAGCAATAAAATAAATCACTTACCTTTGAAGATCTTCCTCTGTTTGCAATCCCAAGGGTCCCAGCTACACAATGAATGTTCGATAACGTCCTTTATATCCAAAAACTCAGTTCAGTTGGTGCCATTGATTTCAGTAATCCACTCCTTCTACATGCATACAAATGTATCCAAAAAGCTACCGGTAAACTTTGTCCAAACAAGTCTAATCAATCCTCAGGTACCCTAATATATAAATAAACAATCATATTTCAGACGAAAAGAATGGTGTGCAATAGAAAAGAAAAATAACAAGGAGGGCGGCCCTCGTTCACGCGTGGCAAGAGTCTACCTGTCCTGCCTCTTAAGAACACCTTGGATAAACTACAACTACTTGTTCGTTTTTCAAGAAACAAGCCTGAAACCCTGTCTAAAGACTGTTGACATCTATTGGAAGCCATAAGGACTGCAATCTGGGAGCTATTTTTTGTATATCCCATAGCATTGCATTGAAGAGGCCTGTGACCTAAAAAAAAAAAAATTATCGATGGATTTTCCTTGCCTGCCATATCAGTTCTGTTATACTCACAGACATTGTTTTTTTTACAACCCCAAAACCAATTCTGCCTTTGGCAGCCTCTCCTTCCAGTTCTCTGCTGCCAATGACTGGGACAAACTACAAAAATCTCTTAAACTATCTCCCTCACTAGCTTTAAGCACCAGTTGTCAGAGCAGCTCACAGATTACTGCACCTGTACATAGCACATCTATAATTTAGCCAAAACAACTACCTCTCCCCGTAGTGTATTTATTTATTTATTTTGCTCCTTTGCACCCCATTATTTCTAACTCTACTTTGCACATTCTTCCACTGCAAATCTACCATTCCAGTGTTTTACTTGTTATATTGTATTTACCTCACTACCATGGCCTTTTTTGCCTTTACCTCCCTTATCTCACCTCATTTTCCACAATGATCTCCTTTGACTTGATCACATTGAGGGAGAGGTTGTTGTCATGGCACCATACTGCCAGGTTTCTGACCTCCTCCCTATAGGCCATCTCATCATTGTAGGTGATCAGGCCTACCACCATTGTGTCGTCTGCAAACTTAATGATGGTGTTGGAGTCATGCTTGTCCACGCAGTCATGGGTGAACAGGGAGTACAGGATGGGACTGAGCACGCACCCCTGAGGGGCCCCAGTGTTGAGGATCAGCATGGCAAATGTGTTGTTGCATACCCTTACCACCTGGGGGTGGCCAGTCAGGAAGTCCAGGATCCAGTTTCAGAGGGAGGTGTTTATTTCCTGGGTCCCTAGCTTAGTGATATCCTTTAAGGGCACTATGGTGTTGAAGGCTGAGTTGTAGTCAATTGAACAGCCTTTTCACATACAGTGGGGAGAACAAGTATTTGATACACTGCCGATTTTGCAGGTTTTCCTACTTACAAAGCATGTAGAGGTCTGTAATTGTTATCATAGGTAAGCTGAGTAATCTAACACCTGTCTCAGACCACGCGAACAGCTGAGTAATCTAACACCTGCCTCAGACCACGCGGACAGCTGAGTCATCAGCTAGCTACATAGTTGTCTTTGCTGTCTTCGTATCCAAGATAATTGTGTAGTTTAGAGTGTGTAGTCTTAGAGTGATTATCTTAATTTACAGAGGTTAGCTAGCCAGCTATTTGTCGTCCTTAACGTAGGAGACGGCTAGCCAACAGCTAGCCAAACGTCTACAGGTAGAATAGAACTTCCCACTCAACAACCCGGTCAGCATTCAACGTAACGTAATCAACACTCGCTCCACAGGTAGTATCACATTTTCATTTCATTTCATTACAGCACAACGGTTTGATTTGCTTGATTTGCTTGATCGTAGCTAGCTACATAGCTGCACAGCTACATAGCCGTCTTTGTTATCTGGAACTGCCAGATCTGCGGCCAACAAGGCAGAGTTCATCTCAGCCTATGCCTCCCTCCAGTCCCTCGACTTCTTGGCACTGACGGAAACATGGATCACCACAGATAACACTGCTACTCCTACTGCTCTCTCTTCGTCCGCCCACGTGTTCTCGCACACCCCGAGAGCTTCTGGTCAGCGGGGTGGTGGCACCGGGATCCTCATCTCTCCCAAGTGGTCATTCTCTCTTTCTCCCCTTACCCATCTGTCTATCGCCTCCTTTGAATTCCATGCTGTCACAGTTACCAGCCCTTTCAAGCTTAACATCCTTATCATTTATCGCCCTCCAGGTCCCCTCGGAGAGTTCATCAATGAGCTTGATGCCTTGATAAGCTCCTTTCCTGAGGACGGCTCACCTCTCACAGTTCTGGGCGACTTTAACCTCCCCACGTCTACCTTTGACTCATTCCTCTCTGCCTCCTTCTTTCCACTCCTCTCCTCTTTTGACCTCACCCTCTCACCTTCCCCCTACTCACAAGGCAGGCAATACGCTCGACCTCATCTTTACTAGATGCTGTTCTTCCACTAACCTCATTGCAACTCCCTCCAAGTCTCCGACCACTACCTTGTATCCTTTTCCCTCTCGCTCTCATCCAACACTTCCCACACTGCCCCTACTCGGATGGTATCGCGCCGTCCCAACCTTCGCTCTCTCTCCCCCGCTACTCTCTCCTCTTCCATCCTATCATCTCTTCCCTCTGCTCAAACCTTCTCCAACCTATCTCCTGATTCTGCCTCCTCAACCCTCCTCTCCTCCCTTTCTGCATCCTTTGACTCTCTATGTCCCCTATCCTCCAGGCCGGCTCGGTCCTCCCCTCCCGCTCCGTGGCTCGACGACTCATTGCGAGCTCACAGAACAGGGCTCCGGGCAGCCGAGCGGAAATGGAGGAAAACTCGCCTCCCTGCGGACCTGGCATTCTTTCACTCCCTCCTCTCTACATTTTCCTCCTCTGTCTCTGCTGCTAAAGCCACTTTCTACCACTCTAAATTCCAAGCATCTGCCTCTAACCCTAGGAAGCTCTTTGCCACCTTCTCCTCCCTCCTGAATCCTCCCCCCCCTCCTCCCTCTCTGCAGATGACTTCGTCAACCATTTTGAAAAGAAGAGAGATGCCCAACTCGGAGAGGGTGGAGCGGAGGATCTGATGGTTCACAGTATCGAAGGCAGCCGATAGGTCTAGAAGGATGAGAGCAGAGGAGAGAGAGTTAGCTTTAGCAGTGCGGAGCGCCTCCGTGATGCAGAGAAGAGCAGTCTCAGTTGAATGACTAGTCTTGAAACCTGACTGATTTGGATCAAGAAGGTCATTCTGAGAGAGATAGCGGTAGAGCTGGCCAAGGACGGCACGTTCAAGAGTTTTGGAGAGAAAAGAAAGAAGGGATACTGGTCTGTAGTTGTTGACATCGGAGGGATCGAGTGTAGGTTTTTTCAGAAGGGGTGCAACTCTCGCTCTCTTGAAGACGGAAGGGACGTAGCCAGCGGTCAGGGATGAGTTGATGAGCGAGGTGAGGTAAGGGAGAAGGTCTCCGGAAATGGTCTGGAGAAGAGAGGAGGGGATAGGGTCAAGCGGGCAGGTTGTTGGGCGGCCGGCCGTCACAAGACGCGAGATTTCATCTGGAGAGAGAGGGAGAAAGAGGTCAGAGCATAGGGTAGGGCAGTGTGAGCAGAACCAGCGGTGTCGTTTGACTTAGAAAACGAGGATCGGATGTCGTCGACCTTCTTTTCAAAATGGTTGACGAAGTCATCTGCAGAGAGGGAGGAGGGGGGAGGGGAGGAGGATTCAGGAGGGAGGAGAAGGTGGCAAAGAGCTTCCTAGGGTTAGAGGCAGATGCTTGGAATTTAGAGTGGTAGAAAGTGGCTTTAGCAGCAGAGACAGAGGAGGAAAATGTAGAGAGGAGGGAGTGAAAGGATGCCAGGTCCGCAGGGAGGCGAGTTTTCCTCCATTTCCGCTCGGCTGTCCGGAGCCCTGTATACCCCAGCTCCAGCCTTATAACGCATGTCTTGTATTCAAGATCCTAAATGGCCTGGCTCCCCTTTCACTCAGTATTTTTGTTAAACAGAAAACCCAAACATATGGCAGCATATCCACAAGGTCTGCCATGAGGAGGTGACTGTATAGTTCCCTCAAGGAAAAGCACCTTTAGTAATCCACTTTCTCTGAGAGCTTCCCATGTCTGGAATACACTGCCGTCAGACACACATAACTGCACCACATATCACACTTTCACAAAATGCATGAAGACATGGCTAAAGGTCAATCAGATTTGTGATCATAATGTGTTTTGTTGCTTTCCATGTTGTCTGTGGTCTGTAGCTTGTGAGGTGTGGAAACACTGTTGCTTTTATACATTTTGTCTTGCTGCTTTTTGTTCTATGTTGCTCTGTCTGTATGCTATGTCTGGCACTTTTACTGAAACATTGACTATTGTCTGTCCCTGTAAAAATAGAATAAACTCAATAAACTCAATAACGTAGTCAATGTCTTATATCCTAGCCCTATTCCCAGCCCTATGCCCTTGCCCTGTCTGCCCTATACCCCAGCCCTAAACGTCTTGTTGCCCTTCCCAGCCCTGTACCCTGCCCTAAATGCCCTATACCCCTTGCCCTATACCCCAGCCCTGTCCCCAGCCCTATGTCTGCCCTAAACCCCAGCCCTAAACCCCAGCCCTATACCCCACTGCCCTATACCCCAGCCCTGTACCCCAGCCCTATACCCCAGCCCTATACCCCAGCCCTGTACCCCAGCCCTATACCCCAGCCCTATACCCCAGCCGCAGCCCTATACCCCAGCCCTGTACCCCAGCCCTATACCCCAGCCCTATACCCCAGCCGCAGCCCTATACCCCAGCCCTGTACCCCAGCCCTATACCCCAGCCCTATACCCCAGCCCTATACCCCAGCCGCAGCCCTATACCCCAGCCCTGTACCCCAGCCAGCCCTATACCAGCCCTATACCCCAGCCCTATACCCCAGCCACAGCCCTATACCCCAGCCCTATACCCCAGCCGCAGCCCTATACCCCAGCCCTGTACCCCAGCACAAATACCCCAGCCCTATCCCCCAGCCCTATACCCCAGTCCTATACCCCAGCCCCAACCCTATACCCCAGCCCCATACCCCAGCCCCAGCCCTATACCCCAGCCCCATGCCCCAGCCCTATACCCCAGTTCTATACCCCAGCCCCATACCCCAGCCCAAGCCCTATTCCCCAGCCCCAGCCCTATACCCCAGCCCCAGCCCTATAGCCCAGCCCCATACCCCAGCCCCAGCCCTATACCCCAGCCCCAGCCCTATACCCCAGTCCTATACCCCAGCCCCAGCCCTATACCCCAGCCCCAGCCCCATACCCCAGCCCCAGCCCTATACCCCAGCTCAAGTCCTATACCCCAGCTGCAGTGCTATACCCCAGCTCCAGTCCTATACCCCAGTCCTATACCCCAGCCCCAGCCCTATACCCCAGCCCTATACCCCATCCCCAGCCCCATACCCCAGCCCCATATCCCAGCCCCAGTCCTATACCCCAGCTGCAGTGCTATGCCCCAGCTCAAGTCCTATACCCCAGCTCTAGTCCTATACCCCAGCTGCAGTGCCATACTCCAGCTCCAGTCCTATACCCCAGTACTATACCCCAGCTCCAGCCCTATACCCCAGTCCTATACCCCAGCCCCAGCCCTATACCCCAGCCCCAGCCCCATTCCCCAGCTCTAGTCCTATACCCCAGCTGCAGTGCCATACCCCAGCTCCGGTCCTATACCCCAGTACTATACCCCAGCTCCAGCCCTATACCCCAGTCCTATACCCCAGCCCCAGCCCTATACCCAGCCCTGTACCCCAGCCCCATACCCCAGCTCCAGTCCTATATCCTAACCCTATACCCCATCCCCAGCCCCATACCCCAGTCCCAGCCCTATACCCCAGCTCCAGTTCTATACCCCAGCTGCAGTGCTATACCCCAGCTCCAGTCCTATACCCCAGCTCAAGTCCTATACCCCAGCTCCAGTCCTATATCCTAACCCTATACCCCAGCCCTATACCCCAGCCACAGCCCTATACCTCAGCCCTGTACCCCAGCCCTATACCCCAGCCCTATCCCCCAGCGCTATACCCCAACCCAATACCCCAGCTCCAGTCCTATACCCCAGCCCCAGCCATATATCCCAGCCCCAGCCCTATACCCCAGCCCCAGCCCTATACCCCAGTCCTATACCCCAGCCCCAGCCCCATACCCTAGCCCCAGCCCTATACCCCAGCTGCAGTGCTATACCCCAGCCTCAGCCATATACCCCAGCCCCAGCCCCATACCCCAGCCCTATACCCCAGCCCCAGCCCTATACCCCAGTCCTATACCCCAGCCCCAGCCCCATTCCCCCGCCCCAGCCCTATAACACAGCCCCAGCAGTATACCCCATCCCAGCCCCATACCCCAGCCCCAGCCCTATACCCCAGTCCTATACCCCAGCCCCAGCCCCATACCCCAGCCCCAGTCCTATACCCCAGCTGAAGTGCTATACCCCAGCTGCAGTGCTATACCCCAGCCCCAGCCCCATATCCCAGCCCCAGCCCTATACCCCAGCTCCAGTCCTATACCCCAGCTGCAGTGCTATACCCCAGCTCCAGTCCTATACCCCAGTTCTATACGCCAGCTCCAGCCCTATACCCCAGTCCTATACCCCATCCCCATCCCCAGACCTATACCCCAGCCCCAGGCCCATACCTATACCCCAGCCCCAGGCCCATACCCCAGCCCCAGTCCTATACCACAGCTGCAGTGCTATACCCCAGCTGCAGTCCTATACCCCAGTCCTATACCCCTGCTCCAGCCCTATATCCCAGTCCTATACCCCAGCCCTATACCCCAGCCCCAGCCCCATACCCCAGCCCCAGTGCTATACCCCAGCTGCAGTGCTATATCCCAGCCTCAGCCCCATACCCCAACCCCAGTCCGATACCCCAGCTCCAGTTCTATACCTCAGCTGCAGTGCTATACCCCAGCTCCAGTCCTATACTGCAGTCCTATACCCCAGCTCCAGCCCTATACCCCAGTCCTATACCCCAGCTCCAGTCCTATACCCCAGTCCTGTACCCCAGCTCCAGCCCTATACCCCAGCTCCAGCCCTATACCCCAGTCCTATACCCCAGCTCCAGTCCTATACCCCAGTCCTAAACCCCAGCCCCAGCCCCATACCCCAGCCCCAGCCCTATACCCCAGCCCCAGCCCTATACCCCAGCCCCAGCCCTATACCCCTGTCCAAACCCCAGCCCCAGCTCCATACCCCAGCCCCAGTCCTATACCCCAGCTGCAGTGCTATACCCCAGCCCCATACCCTAGCCCCAGCCCTATACCCCCGCTCCAGTCCTATACCCCAGCTGAGGTGCTATACCCCAGCTCCAGCCCTATACCCCAGTCCTATACCCCAGCCTCAGCCCGATACCCCAGCTCCAGTCCTATACCCCAGCTGCAGTGCTATACCCCAGCTCCAGTCCTATACCCCAGTCCTATACCCCAGCTCCAGCCCTATACCCCAGTCCTATACCCCAGATCCAGCCCTATACCCCAGTCCTATATCCCAGCTCCAGTCCTATGCTCCAGTTCTATACCCCAGCTCCAGTCCTATACCCCAGTCTTATACCCATACCCCAGCCCTATACCCCAGCCCCATACCCCAGCCCCAGACCTATACCCCAGCCCCATCCCTATACCCCAGCTGCAGTCCTATTCCCCAGCTCCAGTCCTATACCCCATACCTATACCCCAGCCCCATACCCCAGCCCCAGCCCCAGCCCCATACCCCAGACCCATACCCCAGACCCATACCCCAGCCCAATACCCCAGCCCCAGTCCTATTCCCCAGCTCCAGTCCTATACCCCAGTCCTATACCCCAGCTCCATAGAACAGTATGCTGTGCAGAGTAAGCAACAGATGTCTCTCTGAGCCTTTAATTCCACCAAGGCTCTGGAGGGGTGACTACCCTGTCTGTTAATACATATGCTAGCTGATAAAGAGGCTTATTGAAGCCATTCACACCACTCAGCTCTGAATACTCAGCCATGCCGCACTTCACCAGGGGTTTGGATTCTGCCCTTGGTCATACAAAGGGCTCTTCTCTCGGGAATCTGTTATGAATGTTATACTTCTATCAAACAGCGGTCTCTTTGGAGACATTGTACAACAGTAGTTTGTAAAGAAGGAGTTTGTTTTGTGATATATGGGTCCTTGTTTGGACTAAATCGATCAGGGAAACCAACGGATATCTCACCCACAACAGACTATGCCTCCAAAGAAAAAGGTAAAGTGTTTAGTGTTTGTGTGTGTGTGTGTGTGTGTGTGTGTGTGTGTGTGTGTGTGTGTGTGTGTGTGTGTGTGTGTGTGTGTGTGTGTGTGTGTGTGTGTGTGTGTGTGTGTGTGTGTGTGTGTGTGTGTGTGTGTGTGTGTGTGTGTGTGTGTGTGCACAGGGAAGAATAGGATAATGTACCATCTGTTGTGTTGACTGTTAATCCCTTCATCTCTGTGTGAGTCATTTCTGCATGGCTTCTCTGAAACAGACAGGGGGACTGGGTCTATCTGAAACACAGGGTTAGGGTTACTGGGAGGAGGACTGGTCTATCTGAAACACAGGGTTAGGGTTACTGGGAGGAGGACTGGTCTATCTGAAACACAGGGTTAGGGTTACTGGGAGGACTGGGTCTATCTGAAACACAGGGTTAGGGTTACTGGGAGGAGGACTGGTCTATCTGAAACACAGGGTTAGGGGTTAGGGTTACTGGGAGGACTGGGTCTATCTGAAACACAGGGTTAGGGTTACTGGGAGGAGGACTGGTCTATCTGAAACACAGGGTTAGGGTTACTGGGAGGAGGACTGGTCTATCTGAAACACAGGGCTAGGGTTACTGGGAGGACTGGGTCTATCTGAAACACAGGGTTAGGGTTACTGGGAGGAGGACTGGTCTATCTGAAACACAGGGTTAGGGTTACTGGGAGGAGGACTGGGTCTATCTGAAACGCAGGGTTAGGGTTACTGGGAGGAGGACTGGGTCTATCTGAAACACAGGGTTAGGGTTACTGGGAGGAGGACTGAGTAGAAACCAACAAGTGTCGACCAGAGGGATGAAAGAGTTTCTGATGTTAGTAGAGAAATGGAGACAATTGCAGATTTGTTGGCTTTATCAAACTGCATCTAACATTTTTTATGTGACAAATGCCAGCTCTGCCAATTACTGTACATTCTACAGGACTGTTCCAGTGTTGTATTGCAGTCTACAGTCTACTGTGTTGTATTACAGTCTACAGGCCGGGAAACTGTGTTCTATTACAGTCTACAGGCCAGTCTACTGTGTTGTATTACAGTCTACAGGCCAGTCTACTGTGTTGTATTACAGTCTACTGGCCAGTCTAATGTGTGTATTGCAGTCTACCGGCCAGTCTAATGTGTGTAGTGCAGTCTACCGGCCAGTCTAATGTGTGTATTGCAGTCTACCGGCCAGTCTAATGTGTGTAGTGCAGTCTACCGGCCAGTCTAATGTGTGTATTGCAGTCTACCGGCCAGTCTAATGTGTGTAGTGCAGTCTACCGGCCAGTCTAATGTGTGTATTGCAGTCTACCGGCCAGTCTAATGTGTGTATTGCAGTCTACCGGCCAGTCTAATGTGTGTAGTGCAGTCTACCGGCCAGTCTAATGTGTGTATTGCAGTCTACCGGCCAGTCTAATGTGTGTATTACAGTCTACCGGCCAGTCTAATGTGTTGTATTACAGTCTACAGGCCAGTCTACTGTGTTGTATTACAGTCTACCGGCCAGTCTAATGTGTGTATTACAGTCTACCGGCCAGTCTAATGTGTGTATTACAGTCTACCGGCCAGTCTAATGTGTTGTATACAGACTACTGTGTTCTATTGCAGGCTACAGGCCGATTCTATTAACCTGAATAGGGCAATCCTCTTAGCGGTTAGGGTTGACTGGGCTTTAGACAGAGATGACTCCTATTTTCTAGCAGAAATGGAGCAAGGTATCTAGAACATTCTAGCAGAAGAAAGGAAAGACAGGGAAGTGAAGAATAATATAATAATAATATATGCCATTTAGCAGACGCTTTTATCCAAAGCGACTTACAGTCAGTCATGTGTGCATACATTCTACGTATGGGTGGTCACGGGAATCGAACCCACTACCCTGGCGTTACAAGCGCCATGCTCTACCAACTGAGCTACAGATCCACCCCAACAGTTATAACAGTAGTGCGAGAGAGGCAACAATAATGTCAACAATTGGAACGGTCGGATTAACATTGAGCTATGATGAAAAAGTGAATTTGAACAGATTGACAACTATGTATTCTAAATGGAAGATAGCAAACCTCTGCCCACTGCCTCAACACATAGGCTGGGATTCAATCAGGACTGCATTAGATTGTGTTATAGAATGAATTCCCAATTCATTCATAACCTGCTGAGTTTACCTTGAATGCGAATGAGCTAACCTTGCCTTTAAAACCTGCGCTGACAACAAGAGGTAGCATTTCCTTTAAACTTGCATTGTCTACAAGATGCGAACGTGCTAACCTTGCCTTTAAAAACTGCGCTGACAACAAGAGGTAGCATTAAACCTGCATTGTCTACCAGATGCGAACGAGCTAACCTTGCCTTTAAAACCTGAATTATCTACAAGAGGTAGCACTGCCTTTAAACCTGCATTGTCTACAAGTGGTAGCATTGCCTTTTAAACCTGCAGTCAACAAGTGATAACCTTGCCTTTAAATCCTGCAGTGTCGACAAGAAGTAGCATTGCCTTTAACTTCTTATGGCCGGGGGCAATATTGAGTAGCTTGGATGAATAAGGTGCCCTGAGTTGCCCAGAGTAAACTGCCTGCTCCTCAGTCCCAGTTGCTAATATATGCATATTATTAGTATATTTGGATAGAAAACACTGAATGATGTCTGTGAGTATAACAGAACGCATATGGCAGGCAAAAACCTGAGAAAATATCCTAACAGGAAGTGGGAAATCTGAGGCTTGTAGTTTTTTAAAACTTGCATTGTCTACAAGAGGTAGCATTGCCTTTAAAACCTGCAGTGTCTACAATAGGTAGCATTGCCTTTAAAACTTGCATTGTCTACAATAGGTAGCATTGCCTTTAAAACCTGCAGTGTCTACAATAGGTAGCATTGCCTTTAAAACTTGCATTGTCTACAAGAGGTAGCATTGCCTTTAAGGGGGTTAGGGGGCAGTATTTTCATTTTTGGAAAAAAAAAGTTCCCGTAGTAAACGGGATATTTTGTCAGGACAAGATGCTAGAATATGCATATAATTGGCAGCTTAGGATAGAAAACACTCTAAAGTTTCCAAAACTGTACAAATATTGTCTGTGAGTATAACAGAACTGATGTTGCAGGCGAAAGCCTGAGAAAAATCCAATCTGGAAGTGCCTCATGTTTTGAAAGCGCTGCGTTCCAATGTGTCTCTATTGAGCAGTGAATGGGCTATTAACCAGATTATTCCTTCTCCGTATTCCCGAAGGTGTCTACAGCATTGTGATGTAGTTTTACGCATTTATGTTGAAGAATAGCCGTAGGCGGCTACATTGCGCAAGTGGTCACCTGATGCTCCCAGAGAGATTCTCGAGTAAAATACAGAGGTAGCCATTACTCCAATCGGTCCTCCTGAAAAACGAATTGTCCCGTTGGATATATTATCGAATAGATATTTGAAAAACACCGTGAGGATTGATTATAAACAACGTTTGCCATGTTTCTGTCGATATTATGGAGCTAATTTGGAATATTTTTCGCCGTTTTCGTGACTGCAATTTCCTGGAGATTTCTCAGCCAAACGTGAAGAACAAACGGAGCTATTTCGCCTACAAAAATAATATTCTGGGAAAAAAGGAACATTTGCTATCTAACTGGGAGTCTCGTGAGTGAAAACATCCGAAGCTCATCAAAGGTAAACAATTTAATTTGATTGCTTTTCTGATTTCCGTGACCAAGTTACCTGCTGCTAGCTGGACAAAATGCTATGCTAAGCTATCGATAAACTTACACAAATGCTTGTCACACATGTACACATGGAATTTGCACTGTAGATGTGGTAGTGGTAGAGTATTTGCCTAAGGACGCAATGTGTCGTGAAATTTGTGAATGTATTGTTAGGTTATTAGAATTGAAAATCTGAGATGACAGGGTGATTAACAAAAGGCTAAGCTGTGTCTTAATATATTTCACTTGTGATTTTCATGAATAGGAATAGTTTCTTGTAATATTTATGTCCGTTGCGTTATGCTAATTAGTGTCAGATGATGACAACGGTCCGGTTCACGGGATGAGGTGTCACTAGAAGTTAAAGCTTGCAGTGTCTACAATAGGTAGCATTGCCTTTAAAACCTACATTATCTACAAGAGGTAGCACTGTCTAATTCTACACAATTCTAATCATTCAAAAATAAAGCGGCCCAAGTCTAATTCTACATTACATCATCATTCCAAACTAAAGTGGCCCAAGTCTAATTCTACATTACATCATAATTCCAAACTAATGCGGCCCAAGTCTAATTCTACATCATCATTCCAAACTAATGCGGCCAAGTCTATTCTACATTACATCATCATTCCAAACTAAAGTGGCCCAAGTCTAATTCTACATTACATCATAATTCCAAACTAAAGTGGCCCAAGTCTAATTCTACATCATCATTCCAAACTAAAGTGGCCCAAGTCTAATTCTACATTACATCATCATTCCAAACTAAAGTGGCCCAAGTCTAATTCTACATTACATCATAATTCCAAACTAATGCGGCCCAAGTCTAATTCTACATCATCATTCCAAACTAATGCGGCCAAGTCTATTCTACATTACATCATCATTCCAAACTAAAGTGGCCCAAGTCTAATTCTACATTACATCATAATTCCAAACTAAAGTGGCCCAAGTCTAATTCTACATCACATAATCATTACACACTAAAGCGTCCCAAGTTGAATTCTACATTTGTATTTGTATTTGTTTTGGATCCCCATTACTTTTCCTGGGGTCCAGCAAAATTAAGGCAGGTGCTTCTACACCTGCACTGCTTGCTGTTTGGGGTTTTAGGCTGGGTTTCTGTACAGCACTTTGAGATATCAGCTGATGTACGAAGGGCTATATAAATACATTTGATTTGATTTATACAATTCTAAAAACATAACAATACATTCACAAATTTCACAACACATTGTGTCCTTAGGCAAATACTCTACCACTACCACATCTACAGTGCAAATTCCATGTGTACATGTGTGTATTTACATTACATTTAAGTCATTTAGCAGACGCTCTTATCCAGAGCGACTTACAAATTGGTGCATTCACCTTATGACATCCAGTGGAACAGTCACTTTACAATAGTGCGCATGTTATCATGTGGGCATGCATGTGTCTGTGCCTATGTTTGTGTTACTTCACAGTCCTCGCTGTTCCATAAGATGTATTTGTATCTGTTTTTTAAATCTAATTCTACTGCTTGCATCAGTTACTTGATGTGGAATTGAGTTCCATGTAGTCATGGTTCTATGTAGTACTGTGCGCCTCCCATAGTCTGTTCTGGACTTGGGGACTGTGAAGAGACCTCTGGTGACATGTCTTGTGGGGTATGTATGGGTGTCTGAGCTGTGTGCTAGTAGTTTAAACAGACCTCTGGTGACATGTCTTGTGGGGTATGAATGGGTGTCCGAGCTGTGTGCCAGCAGTTCAAACAGACAACTCGGTGCATTCAACATGTCAATCTCTCATAAAAACAAGTAGTGATGAAGTCAATCTCTCCTCCACTTTGAGCCAAGAGAGATTGACATGCATATTATTAATATTAGCTTTCTGTACATCCAAGGGCCAGCTGTGCTGCCCTGTTCTGAGCCAATTGCAACTTTCCTAAGTACTTTTTTTTGTGGCACCTGACCACACGACGGAACAGTAGTCCAGGTGCTACAAAACTAGGACCTGTAGGACCTGCCTTGTTGATAGTGTTGTTAAGAAGGTAGAAACTAGAGCCCATAGGACCTGCCTTGTTGATAGTGTTGTTAAGAAGGTAGAAACTAGAGCATGTAGGACCTGCCTTGTTGATAGTGTTGTTAAGAAGGTAGAAACTAGGGCCTGTGGGACCTGCCTTGTTGATAGTGTTGTTAAGAAGGTAGAAACTACAACCTGTAGGATCTGCCTTGTTGATAGTGTTGTTAAGAAGGTAGAAACTAGAACCTGTAGGATCTGCCTTGTTGATAGTGTTGTTAAGAAGGTAGAAACTAGGGCCTGTGGGACCTGCCTTGTTGATAGTGTTGTTAAGAAGGTAGAAACTAGGGCCTGTGGGACCTGCCTTGTTGATAGTGTTGTTAAGAAGGTAGAAACTAGAGCCTGTAGGACCTGCCTTGTTGATAGTGTTGTTAAGAAGGTAGAAACTAGAGCCTGTAGGACCTGCCTTGTTGATAGTGCTGTTAAGAAGGTAGAAACTAGAACCTGTAGGATCTGCCTTGTTGATAGTGTTGTTAAGAAGGTAGAAACTAGAACCTGTAGGATCTGCCTTGTTGATAGTGTTGTTAAGAAGGTAGAAACTAGAACCTGTAGGATCTGCCTTGTTGATAGTGTTGTTAAGAAGGTAGAAACTAGAACCTGTAGGATCTGCCTTGTTGATAGTGTTGTTAAGAAGGTAGAAACTAGGGCCTGTGGGACCTGCCTTGTTGATAGTGTTGTTAAGAAGGTAGAAACTAGAACCTGTAGGATCTGCCTTGTTGATAGTGTTGTTAAGAAGGTAGAAACTAGAACCTGTAGGATCTGCCTTGTTGATAGTGTTGTTAAGAAGGTAGAAACTAGGGCCTGTAGGAACTGCCTTGTTGATAGTGTTGTTAAGAAGGTAGAAACTAGAACCTGTAGGATCTGCCTTGTTGATAGTGTTGTTAAGAAGGTAGAAACTAGAACCTGTAGGATCTGCCTTGTTGATAGTGTTGTTAAGAAGGTAGAAACTAGAACCTGTACGACCTGCCTTGTTGATAGTGTTGTTAAGAAGGTAGAAACTAGAACCTGTAGGATCTGCCTTGTTGATAGTGTTGTTAAGAAGGTAGAAACTAGAACCTGTAGGACCTGCCTTGTTGATAGTGTTGTTAAGAAGGTAGAAACTAGAACCTGTAGGACCTGCCTTGTTGATAGTGTTGTTAAGAAGGTAGAAACTAGAACCTGTAGGATCTGCCTTGTTGATAGTGCTGTTAAGAAGGTAGAAACTAGAACCTGTAGGATCTGCCTTGTTGATAGTGTTGTTAAGAAGGTAGAAACTAGAACCTGTAGGATCTGCCTTGTTGATAGTGTTGTTAAGAAGGTAGAAACTACAACCTGTAGGATCTGCCTTGTTGATAGTGTTGTTAAGAAGGTAGAAACTAGAACCTGTAGGATCTGCCTTGTTGATAGTGTTGTTAAGAAGGTAGAGCAGCGCTTTTTTATTGATTTACTTCTCCCCATCTTAGCTACTGTTGTATCAATATGTTTTGACCATGACAGTTTACAATATAGTGTTACTCCAAGCAGTTTAGTCATTTCAACTTGCTCAATTTCCACATTATTTATTACAATATTTAGTTGAGGTTTAGGGTTCAGTGAATGATTTGTCCCAAATACAATGCTTAGTTTTAGAAATATTTAGGACTAACTTATTCCTTGCCATCCACTCTGAAACTAACTGCAGCTCTTTGATAAATGTTGCAGTCATTTCAGTCGCTGTAGTAGCTGACATGTATAGAGTTGATTCATCCGCATACATAGAAACCTTACTCAAAGCCAGAGGCATGTCATTATTAGTTTGAAAAAAGTAATGGGCCTAGACAGCTTCCATGGGGAATTCCTGATTCTTGCTGGATTATGTTGGAAAGGCTTCCATTAAAGAACACCCTCTGAGTTCTGTTAGACAGGAAACTCTTTATCCACAATATAAATTACATCATCATTCCAAACTAAAAAAGGACCATTCTAATTCTACATCACATCATCAATACAAACTAAGGCGGCCCAAGTCTAATTCTAAATCACCATTACAAACTAACTCGATCCAAGTCTAAATCTACATCACCATTACACATTATTTTTTTTTATTTTTTTTTTATTTATTTATTTTTTTTTTTTTTTTTTTTTTTTAAACCTGGATAACACTCGCCAGCCCAGCTTCCCTGCCCATCCACCGCTGCCCCCTGGACACTGATCTCTTGGCTACATAGCTGACGCACGCTGGACTGTCCATTAATCACGGTACTCCATTCTGCTTGTTTGTTTTATCTGTCGACCCAGTTGCCTAGTCAACGCCATTTTACCTGCTGTTTGTTGTGCTAGCTGATTAGCCTCGCCTACTGTTTTTAGCTAGCTTTCCCAATTCAACACCTGTGATTACTGTATGCCTCGCTGTATGTCTCTCCCAAATGTCAATATGCCTTGTATACTGTTGTTCAGGTTAGTTATCATTGTTTTAGTTCACAATGGAGCCCCTAGATCCACTCTGCATACCCCTGTTACCTCCTTTGTCCCACCCCCCACACATGCGGTGACCTCACCCATTACAACCAGCATGTCCAGAGATACAACCTCTCTCATCATCACCCAGTGCCTGGGCTTACCTCCGCTGTACCCGCACCCCACCATACCCCTGTCTGCGCATTATGCCCTGAATATATTCTACCATGCCCAGAAACCTGCTCCTCTTATCCTCTGCCCCCAACGCTCTAGGCGACCAGTTTTGATAGCCTTTAGCCGCACCCTCATACTACTCCTTCTCTGTTCGCGGGTGATGTGGAGGTAAACCCAGGCCCTGCATGTCCCCAGGTACCCTCATTTGTTGACTTCTGTGATCGAAAAAGTCTTGGTTTTATGCATGTCAACATCAGAAGCCTCCTCCCTAAGTTTGTTTTACTCACTGCTTTAGCACACTCTGCTAACCCTGATGTCCTTGCCGTGTCTGAATCCTGGCTCAGGAAGGCCACCAAAAATTCAGAGATTTCCATACCCAACTATAACATCTTCCGTCAAGATAGAACTGCCAAAGGGGGCGGAGTCGCAGTCTACTGCAGAGATAGCCTGCAAAGTAATGTCATACTTTCCAGGTCCTTACCCAAACAGTTTGAACTACTAATTTTGAAAATTACTCTCTCCAGAAACAAGTCTCTCACTGTTGCCGCCTGCTACCGACCCCGTCAGCTCCCAGCTGTGCCCTGGACACCATTTGTGAATTGATCGCCCCCATCTAGCTTCAGAGTTTGTCCTGTTAGGTGACCTAAACTGGGATATGCTTAACACCCCGGCAGTCCTACAATCTAAGCTAGATGCCCTCAATCTCACGCAAATCATCAAGGAACCCACCAGGTACAACCCTAACTCTGTAAACAAGGGCACCCTCATAGACGTCATCCTGACCAACTGGCCCTCCAAATATACCTCCGCTGTCTTCAACCAGGATCTCAGCGATCACTGCCTCATCGCCTGTATCCGCCACGGAGCCGCAGTCAAACGACCACCCCTCATCACTGTCAAACGCTCCCTAAAACACTTCTGTGAGCAGGCCTTTCTAATCGACCTGGCCCGTGTATCCTGGAAGGACATTGACCTCATCCCGTCAGTTGAGGATGCCTGGTCATTCTTTAAAAGTAACTTCCTCACCATTTTGGATAAGCATGCTCCGTTCAAAAAATGCAGAACCAAGAACAGATACAGCCCTTGGTTCACTCCAGACCTGACTGCCCTCGACCAGCACAAAAACATCCTGTGGCGGACTGCAATAGCATCGAATAGCCCCGTGATATGCAACTGTTCAGGGAAGTCAGGAACCAATACACGCAGTCAGTCAGGAAAGCTAAGGCCAGCTTCTTCAGGCAAAAGTTTGCATCCTGTAGCTCCAACTCCAAAAAGTTCTGGGACACTGTGAAGTCCATGGAGAACAAGAGCACCTCCTCCCAGCTGCCCACTGCACTGAGGCTAGGAAACACGGTCTCCACCGATAAATCCATGATTATCGAAAACTTCAATAAGCACTTCTCAACGGCTGGCCATGCCTTCCGCCTGGCTACTCCAACCTCGGCCAACAGCTCCGCCCCCCGTAGTTCCTCACCCAAGCCTCTCCAGGTTCTCCTTTACCCAAATCCAGATAGCAGATGTTCTGAAAGAGCTGCAAAACCTGGACCCGTACAAATCAGCTGGGCTTGACAATCTGGACCCGCTATTTCTGAAACTATCTGCCGCCATTGTCGCAACCCCTATTACCAGCCTGTTCAACCTCTCTTTCATATCGTCTGAGATCCCCAAGGATTGGAAAGCTGCCGCAGTCATCCCCCTCTTCAAAGGAGGAGACACCCTGGACCCAAACTGCTATAGACCTATATCCATCCTGCCCTGCCTATCTAAGGTCTTCGAAAGCCAAGTCAACAAACAGGTCACTGACCATCTCGAATCCCACCGTACCTTCTCCGCTGTGCAATCTGGTTTCCGAGCCGGTCACGGGTGCACCTCAGCCACACTCAAGGTACTAAATGATATCATAACCGCCATCGATAAAAGACAGTACTGTGCAGCCGTCTTCATCGACCTCGCCAAGGCTTTCGACTCTGTCAATCACCAAATTCTTATCGGCAGACTCAACAGCCTCGGTTTTTCGGATGACTGCCTTGCCTGGTTCACCAATTACTTTGCAGACAGAGTTCAGTGTGTCAAATCAGAGGGCATGCTGTCCGGTCCTCTGGCAGTCTCTATGGGGGTGCCACAGGGTTCAATTCTCGGGCCGACTCTTTTCTCTGTATATATCAATGATGTTGCTCTTGCTGCGGGCGATTCCCTGATCCACCTCTACGCAGACGACACCATTCTATATACTTTCGGCCCGTCATTGGACACTGTGCTATCAAACCTCCAAACGAGCTTCAATGCCATACAGCACTCCTTCCGTGGCCTCCAACTGCTCTTAAACGCGAGTAAAACCAAATGCATGCTTTTCAACCGATCGCTGCCTGCACCCGCATGCCCGACTAGCATCACCACCCTGGATGGTTCCAACCTTGAATATGTGGACATCTATAAGTACCTAGGTGTCTGGCTAGACTGCAAACTCTCCTTCCAGACTCACATCAAACATCTCCAATCAAAAATCAAATCCAGAGTCGGCTTTCTATTCCGCAACAAAGCCTCCTTCACTCACGCTGCCAAGCTTACCCTAGTAAAACTGACTATCCTACCGATCCTCGACTTCGGCGATGTCATCTACAAAATGGCTTCCAACACTCTACTCAGCAAACTGGATGCAGTCTATCACAGTGCCATCCGTTTTGTCACTAAAGCACCTTATACCACCCACCACTGCGACTTGTATGCTCTAGTCGGCTGGCCCTCACTACATATTCGTCGCCAGACCCACTGGCTCCAGGTCATTTACAAGTCCATGCTAGGTAAAGCTCCGCCTTATCTCAGTTCACTGGTCACGATGGCAACACCCATCCGTAGCACGCGCTCCAGCAGGTGTATCTCACTGATCATCCCTAAAGCCAACACCTCATTTGGCCGCCTTTCGTTCCAGTACTCTGCTGCCTGTGACTGGAACGAATTGCAAAAATCGCTGAAGTTGGAGACTTTTATCTCCTCACCAACTTCAAACATCAGCTATCCGAGCAGCTAACCGATCGCTGCAGCTGTACATAGTCTATAGGTAAATAGCTCACCCTTTTTCACCTACCTCATTCCCATACTGTTTTTATACTGTTTTTATTTATTTACTTTTCTGCTCTTTTGCACACCAATATCTCTACCTGTACATGCCCATCTGATCATTTATCACTCCAGTGTTAATCTGCAAAATTGTATTATTCGCCTACCTCCTCATGCCTTTTGCACACATTGTATATAGACTGCCCATTTTTTTCTACTGTGTTATTGACTTGCTAATTGTTTACTCCATGTGTAACTCTGTGTTGTCTGTTCACACTGCTATGCTTTATCTTGGCCAGGTCGCAGTTGCAAATGAGAACTTGTTCTCAACTAGCCTACCTGGTTAAATAAAGGTGAAATAAAAAAATAAAAATAAAAAAATTAAAGAGGCCCAAGTCTAATTCTACATTACATCATCATTACAAACAGAAGCAATTCAAGTCTAATTCTACATAAGCATTACAAACTAATGTTGACAAAGTCTAATTCTACATCACATCATCATTACGAACTAATCCGTCCCAAGTCTAATTCTAAGCCAAATTATCATTACAAACTAAAGAGGCCCAAGCTTAATTCTACATTACATCAGCACGGCAAACTAAAGCGGCCCCCAAGTCTAATTCCAAATCATCATTAAAGCAGCCCAAGTCTAATTCTAAGTCATCATTACAAACTAAAGCTGCCCAATTCTCCATTACACCAACATTACAGAACAGCAGCCCAAGTCTAATTCTCCATTACAGAACAGAAGCCCAAGTCTAATTGTCCATTACAGAACAGCAGCCCAAGTCTAATTGTCCATTACAGAACAGCAGCCCAAGTCTAATTCTACGTCACATAATCAACACAAACTAAGGCGGCCCAAGTCTAATTCTACATCACCATTACAATTTAGAGGCCCAAATGGAATTCTATGTAATTCATTACAAACTAAGGTGGCCCAAGTCTAATTCTACACCATCATTACAAACTAAAGAGGCCCAATTCTAATTCTGCATCACATCATATTTACAAACTAAAGGGGCCCAAGTCTAATTCTACATCAACTCATCATTACAAACTAAAGCATCCCAAGTCTAATTCTGACTCCCTTTCTCTCTCCAGACCCTGAGGGACGTAGATGGTCATGAGGAGCGGAATGCCCAGGTCCAGTTGGAGAAGGCCAAGGTACGCCCCCAATCTAACTACCTCGATCCCTTGTTTCTTATCTCCTTCCTTACTTGGTTTCAGAGCATTTCATGTCATTATGTACGTAAATCTGAGACTCTAAATCTGGTATTCTATGTATTCATTTGTGGATGTCCATTATCCATTTCGTATGATATGTTGAGAATTGAAAAACCTACAGTATGTTACGTATTTGCAAAATGTATGCTATGTTTTGAATTACAATTTGTTTAGTCTAACGTTAGCTAGATGGCTAATGTTAGCTAGCTGGCTAACGTTAGCTTGGCTAGGAGGTAAGTTTACGTTTAGGAGTTAGGTTAAAGGGTTAAGGTTAGGGGAAGGGTTAGCTAAAATGTTTAAGGTCTGTGTTAGGGGAAGGGTTAGCTAACATGCTAAGTACTTGGAAAGTAGCTAAAAATGTGTAACTAGTTGAACAGTTATTAGCTAAATGAGCTAAAATGCTAAAGTTTTCCATGATGAAATTCAAATACACAATCTTTGGGTTGCTAGATGTTCACCTTATTCGCCCACCCATCCACCCTGACCAACCACCATTCTTTTGATATGTAACCATATCAAACATAACATATCATACTAATTTGAATATACCTGATTTACATTTGATCATCTTACACCTACTCAGAGACCAGGCTGCCTCCCCATCTCTTCTCTATGTTACCAGTGCAAGTCTGTTGTCTTCACTATTACCAGTACAAGTCTGTTGTCTTCCCTCTTACCAGTATAGGTCTGTTGTCTTCTCTGTTACCAGTATAGGTCTGTTGTCTTCTCTGTTACCAGGACAAGTCTGTTGTCTTCCCTCTTACCAGTATAGGTCTGTTGTCTTCTCTGTTACCAGTATAGGTCTGTTGTCTTCCCTCTTACCAGTATAGGTCTGTTGTCTTCCCTCTTACCAGTATAGGTCTGTTGTCTTCCCTCCTACCAGTATAGGTCTGTTGTCTTCCCTCCTACCAGTATAGGTCTGTTGTCTTCCCTCCTACCAGTATAGGTCTGTTGTCTTCCCTCCTACCAGTATAGGTCTGTTGTCTTCCCTCCTACCAGTATAGGTCTGTTGTCTTCCCTCTTACCAGTATAGGTCTGTTGTCTTCCCTCCTACCAGTATAGGTCTGTTGTCTTCCCTCCTACCAGTATAGGTCTGTTGTCTTCCCTCCTACCAGTATAGGTCTGTTGTCTTCCCTCCTACCAGTATAGGTCTGTTGTCTTCCCTCCTACCAGTATAGGTCTGTTGTCTTCCCTGTTACCAGTATAGGTCTGTTGTCTTCCCTCCTACCAGTATAGGTCTGTTGTCTTCCCTCCTACCAGTATAGGTCTGTTGTCTTCCCTCCTACCAGTATAGGTCTGTTGTCTTCCCTGTTACCAGTATAGGTCTGTTGTCTTCTCTGTTACCAGTATAGGTCTGTTGTCTTCCCTCCTACCAGTATAGGTCTGTTGTCTTCCCTCCTACCAGTATAGGTCTGTTGTCTTCCCTGTTACCAGTATAGGTCTGTTGTCTTCTCTGTTACCAGTATAGGTCTGTTGTCTTCCCTCCTACCAGTATAGGTCTGTTGTCTTCCCTCCTACCAGTATAGGTCTGTTGTCTTCTCTGTTACCAGTATAGGTCTGTTGTCTTCCCTCTTACCAGTATAGGTCTGTTGTCTTCACTATTACCAGTATAGGTCTGTTGTCTTCACTATTACCAGTATAGGTCTGTTGTCTTCCCTCCTACCAGTATAGGTCTGTTGTCTTCTCTGTTACCAGTATAGGTCTGTTGTCTTCCCTCCTACCAGTATAGGTCTGTTGTCTTCCCTCTTACCAGTATAGGTCTGTTGTCTTCCCTCTTACCAGTATAGGTCTGTTGTCTTCCCTCCTACCAGTATAGGTCTGTTGTCTTCCCTGTTACCAGTATAGGTCTGTTGTCTTCTCTGTTACCAGTATAGGTCTGTTGTCTTCCCTCCGACCAGTATAGGTCTGTTGTCTTCCCTCCTACCAGTATAGGTCTGTTGTCTTCCCTCCTACCAGTATAGGTCTGTTGTCTTCTCTGTTACCAGGACGAGTTTGTTGTCTTTTCTGTGTTCCCGGTGCACTTCTGTTGTCTTCCCTGTTTAACCAGTACGTCTGTTATAATAATAATAATAATATGCCATTTAGCAGACGCTTTTATCCAAAGCGACTTACAGTCATGTGTGCATACATTCTACGTATGGGTGGTCCCGAGAATCAAACCCACTACCCTGGCGTTACAAGCGCCATGCTCTACCAACTGAGCTACAGAAGGACCACTGTTGTCTTCCCTGTTTAACCAGTACATCTGTTGTTGTCTCTGTTTAACCAGTACGCCTATTGTCTTCCCTGTTTAACCAGTACGTCTGTTGTCTTCTCTGTTTAACCAGTACGCCTGTTGTTGTCTCTGTTTAACCAGTACGCCTATTGTCTTCCCTGTTTAACCAGTACGTCTGTTGTGGTCTCTGTTTAACCAGTACGCCTATTGTCTTCCCTGTTTAACCAGTACGTCTGTTGTTGTCTCTGTTTAACCAGTACGCCTATTGTCTTCCCTGTTTAACCAGTACGCCTATTGTCTTCCCTGTTTAACCAGTAAGCCTATTGTCTTCCCTGTTTAACCAGTACGCCTGTTGTTGTCTCTGTTTAACCAGTACGCCTATTGTCTTCCCTGTTTAACCAGTAAGCCTATTGTCTTTCCTGTTTAACCAGTAAGCCTATTGTCTTCCCTGTTTAACCAGTAAGCCTATTGTCTTCCCTGTTTAACCAGTACGCCTGTTGTTGTCTCTGTTTAACCAGTACGCCTATTGTCTTCCCTGTTTAACCAGTACGCCTGTTGTTGTCTCTGTTTAACCAGTACGCCTATTGTCTTCCCTGTTTAACCAGTAAGCCTGTTGTTGTCTCTGTTTAACCAGTACGCCTATTGTCTTCCCTGTTTAACCAGTACGCCTGTTGTTGTCTCTGTTTAACCAGTACGCCTATTGTCTTCCCTGTTTAACCAGTAAGCCTATTGTCTTTCCTGTTACCAGTATGTCTGTTGTTGTCTCTGTTTAACCAGTACATCTGTTGTTGTCTCTGTTTAACCAGTACGTCTGTTGTTGTCTCTGTTTAACCAGTACGCCTATTGTCTTCCCTGTTTAACCAGTAAGCCTATTGTCTTTCCTGTTACCAGTATGTCTGTTGTTGTCTCTGTTTAACCAGTACGTCTGTTGTTGTCTCTGTTTAACCAGTACGCCTGTTGTCTTCTCTGTTTAACCAGTTCAAGCCTGTTGTCTTCCCTGTTTAACCAGTACGTCTGTTGTTGTCTCTGTTTAACCAGTACATCTGTTGTCTTCCCTGTTTAACCAGTACGTCTGTTGTTGTCTCTGTTTAACCAGTATGCCTATTGTCTTCCCTGTTTAACCAGTACGCCTATTGTCTTTCCTGTTACCAGTACATCTATTGTCTTCCCTGTTTAACCAGTACATCTGTTGTCTTCCCTGTTTAACCAGTACATCTGTTGTCTTCCCTGTTTAACCAGTACGCCTATTGTCTTTCCTGTTACCAGTACATCTGTTGTCTTCTCTGTTTAAACAGTACATCTATTGTCTTCCCTGTTTAAACAGTACATCTATTGTCTTTCCTGTTACCAGTACATCTATTGTCTTCTCTGTTTAACCAGTACGTCTGTTGTCTTCTCTGTTTAACCAGTACATCTATTGTCTTCTCTGTTTAACCAGTACATCTGTTGTCTTCTCTGTTTAACCAGTACATCTATTGTCTTCTCTGTTTAAACAGTACATCTGTTGTTGTCTCTGTTTAACCAGTACATCTATTGTCTTCTCTGTTTAACCAGTACGTCTGTTGTTGTCTTCTCTGTTTAACCAGTACATCTATTGTCTTCTCTGTTTAACCAGTACATCTATTGTCTTCCCTGTTTAACCAGTACGTCTGTTGTCTTCTCTGTTTAACCAGTACGTCTGTTGTCTTCTCTGTTTAACCAGTACGTCTGTTGTCTTCTCTGTTTAACCAGTACATCTGTTGTCTTCCCTGTTTAACCAGTACACCTATTGTCTTCTCTGTTTAACCAGTACATCTATTGTCTTCCCTGTTTAACCAGTACATCTATTGTCTTTCCTGTTACCAGTACATCTATTGTCTTCTCTGTTTAACCAGTACGTCTGTTGTCTTCTCTGTTTAACCAGTACATCTATTGTCTTCTCTGTTTAACCAGTACATCTGTTGTCTTCTCTGTTTAACCAGTACATCTATTGTCTTCTCTGTTTAAACAGTACATCTGTTGTTGTCTCTGTTTAACCAGTACATCTATTGTCTTCTCTGTTTAACCAGTACGTCTGTTGTTGTCTTCTCTGTTTAACCAGTACATCTATTGTCTTCTCTGTTTAACCAGTACATCTATTGTCTTCCTGTTTAACCAGTACGTCTGTTGTCTTCTCTGTTTAACCAGTACGTCTGTTGTCTTCTCTGTTTAACCAGTACGTCTGTTGTCTTCTCTGTTTAACCAGTACGCCTATTGTCTTTCCTGTTTAACCAGTACATATATTGTCTTCCCTGTTTAACCAGTACGTCTGTTGTTGTCTCTGTTTAACCAGTACGCCTATTGTCTTCTCTGTTTAACCAGTACATCTGTTGTCTTCCCTGTTTAACCAGTACGCCTATTGTCTTCTCTGTTTAACCAGTACATCTGTTGTCTTCTCTGTTTAACCAGTACATCTGATGTCTTCTCTGTTTAACCAGTACATCTATTGTCTTCCCTGTTTAACCAGTACGTCTGTTTTTTCTCTGTTTAACCAGTACATCTATTGTCTTCTCTGTTTAACCAGTATGTCTGTTGTCTTCTCTGTTTAACCAGTACGCCTATTGTCTTTCCTGTTCAACCAGTACATCTATTGTCTTCCCTGTTTAACCACTACGTCTGTTGTTGTCTCTGTTTAACCAGTACGCCTATTGTCTTCTCTGTTTAACCAGTACATCTGTTGTCTTCTCTGTTTAACCAGTACATCTGTTGTCTTCTCTGTTTAAACAGTACGTCTGTTGTTGTCTCTGTTTAACCAGTACATCTGTTGTCTTCTCTGTTTAACCAGTACATCTATTGTCTTCCCTGTTTAACCAGTACGCCTATTGTCTTTCCTGTTACCAGTACGTCTGTTGTTTTCTCTGTTTAACCAGTACATCTGTTGTTGTCTCTGTTTAACCAGTACGCCTATTGTCTTCCCTGTTTAACCAGTAAGCCTATTGTCTTTCCTGTTACCAGTATGTCTGTTGTTGTCTCTGTTTAACCAGTACATCTGTTGTTGTCTCTGTTTAACCAGTATGTCTGTTGTTGTCTCTGTTTAACCAGTACGTCTGTTGTTGTCTCTGTTTAACCAGTACGCCTGTTGTCTTTCCTGTTACCAGTATGTCTGTTGTTGTCTCTGTTTAACCAGTACGTCTGTTGTTGTCTCTGTTTAACCAGTACGCCTGTTGTCTTCTCTGTTTAACCAGTTCAAGCCTGTTGTCTTCCCTGTTTAACCAGTACGTCTGTTGTTGTCTCTGTTTAACCAGTACATCTGTTGTCTTCCCTGTTTAACCAGTACGTCTGTTGTTGTCTCTGTTTAACCAGTATGCCTATTGTCTTCCCTGTTTAACCAGTACGCCTATTGTCTTTCCTGTTACCAGTACATCTATTGTCTTCCCTGTTTAACCAGTACATCTGTTGTCTTCCCTGTTTAACCAGTACATCTGTTGTCTTCCCTGTTTAACCAGTACGCCTATTGTCTTTCCTGTTACCAGTACATCTGTTGTCTTCTCTGTTTAAACAGTACATCTATTGTCTTCCCTGTTTAAACAGTACATCTATTGTCTTTCCTGTTACCAGTACATCTATTGTCTTCTCTGTTTAACCAGTACGTCTGTTGTCTTCTCTGTTTAACCAGTACATCTATTGTCTTCTCTGTTTAACCAGTACATCTGTTGTCTTCTCTGTTTAACCAGTACATCTATTGTCTTCTCTGTTTAAACAGTACATCTGTTGTTGTCTCTGTTTAACCAGTACATCTATTGTCTTCTCTGTTTAACCAGTACGTCTGTTGTTGTCTTCTCTGTTTAACCAGTACATCTATTGTCTTCTCTGTTTAACCAGTACATCTATTGTCTTCCCTGTTTAACCAGTACGTCTGTTTTCTTCTCTGTTTAACCAGTACGTCTGTTGTCTTCTCTGTTTAACCAGTACGTCTGTT
>NC_068435.1:51521-106521 GCF_023373465.1 Oncorhynchus keta | reverse complement strand
CTGCTGCTGCTGCCACTACTACTACTACTACTGTCACTACTACTGCTACTACTACTACTACTACTACCACTACTACTACTACTACTACTGTCACTACTACTGCTACTACTACTACTACTACTGTCACTATTACTACTGCTGTGGCTGCCACAACTACTACTACTACTACCGTCACTACTACTTCTACTATTACTACTATAACTACTATTACCACTACTATTAGAGCAAGGGTTGCCTTTCAGAGAGACTTCCGAGATTGTAACATTCTCTGTTTCATGGAAACATGGCTCTCTCGGGATGTGTTGTCAGAATTGGTTCAGCCTCCAAGCTTCTCCATGCATTGCGCCGACAGAGATAAACACATCTCTGGGAAGTGGAAGGGCAGGGGTGTATGCTTCATGGTGTAATCATAACAACATACAGAAACTCAAGTCCTTCTGCTCACCCGACCTAGAATTCCTTACTATCAAATGCCGGCCATATTACCTCCCAAGAGAATTCTCGTCAGTTATCGTCACAGCTGTGTACATTCCCCCTCAAAGAGACACCAAGATGGCCCTCAAGGAACTTCTGGACTCTATGTAAACTGGAAACCATATATCCTGAGGCTGCATTTATTGTAGCTGGGGATATTAACAAAGAAAATTTGAGAACAAGGCTGCCTAAATTCAATCAGCATATGGATTGCAGTACACGCGGGGGTAATACACTCGATCACTGCTACTCTAACTTCTGCAATGCATACAAAGGCCTCCGCTGCCCTCCCTTCGGCAAATCTGACCATGATGCCATGTTGCTCGTACCGTCTTATAGGCAGAAACTCAAACAGGATGTACCAGTGACTAGAACCATTCAACACAGGTCTGACCAATCGGAATCCATGCTTCAAGATTGTTTTGATCACGTGGACTGGGATATGTTCCAGTCAGCCTCGAAGAACAACATCGATCTATACACTGACTGTGAGTCAGTTTATAAAGAAGTGCATTGGATATGTTGTACCCACTGTGACTATTAAAACCTACCCTAACCAGAAACCGTGGATGGATGGTGGCATTCGCGCAAAACTGAAAGCGCGAATGCCGCATTTAACCATGGAACGAGGTCTGGGAATATGGATGAATATAAACAGTGTACTTATTCCCTCCACAAGGCATTCAAACAAGCGAAATGCCAGTACAGGGACAAAGTGGAGTCGCAATTCAATGCCTCAGACACGAGACGTATGTGGCAGGGTCTACAGGAAATCACAGACTACAAAAAGAAAACCAGCCACGTAACACTTCCAGACAAACTAAACACCTTCTTTGCCCGATTTGAGGATAATACAGTGCCACCTTTGCGGCCCGCTAATGAGGATGGCGCCCCCCCCTCATTTTGTTATTTAAAAAAAGATGAAAGGTGGCCAGACTGACTACCCGATCTACTACGCCTTGCAAGTGTCCAGTCTCCCATGGACCGCGGAGTTGAGCTGAACATCTGTCCGTTGGATTGGGACAGATCAACACTGCCCTACTCAGACAGTTTAGCTATAGGAGGCATTTAAAACTGAGATTCAGTTTGCCTGGGTTACAGTAAGATTGATGTACTTAGAAAGCAGGTTATGCTTTTGTCACAGCCGAGCCAAAAGCTGGAGGATATGTTCCCCTATCTGCTTGATGGTGGTGCATATGGGGCAGACCTTATCTTCAACTTGTGACTGTGTGGAAATCATCTCACACCATAAGCATTTATGCCCAGCTGTGGATAAAAACACAGGTCGGGTAGCACTGCTAGCATTAGCCTGTTCCGTTTTCATTATGGCTAGCAGCTAACTGCTACTTAACATGAATCCGGGACACAAACTTGTGGTCCCAGCCATGAAGGCGGACTGCCTCAAGAAAACCGTAGCAAAACTTTAGCTATGATTAAAAACTATTTCATGAAAACTATTTCATAAAAACAACAAACCGAGTGTATATGGTACACTATTCTGTTTCACAGTTTGATGATGTCTGTTGCGAGATGATGGACACATATCTCCTCTACTGCTGCGGCTGCTACTACTGTTACTATTATTACTACTACTACTACTATCACAACTACAATCACTACTACTATTAGTAATGCTATTACTACTACTACTACTGTTATTACTATTACTACTACTATTACTACTACTATTACTACTACTACTACTGTTATTACTATTACTACTACTATTACTACTACTACTACTGTTATTACTATTACTACTACTATTACTTCTAATATTACTACTACTACTACTGTTATTACTATTACTACTACTATTACTACTACTACTACTGTTATTACTATTACTACTACTATTACTACTACTATTACTACTACTACTACTGTTATTACTATTACTACTACTATTACTACTACTACTACTGTTATTACTATTACTACTACTATTACTTCTAATATTACGACTATCACTACTATTATTCCTACTATTACGCCTACTACCATCACTACTGATATCTCTACTACTACTGTTACTACTACTACTACTACTATTACTACTACAACTGCTACTACTACTACTACTACTACTACTACTGTTACTACTACTACTGCTACTACTACTGTTATTACTACTACTACTACTACTGTTATTACTACTACTACTGTTATTACTACTACTACTACTACTGTTACTACTACTGTTATTACTACTACTACTACTACTACTACTACTACTAATACTACTACTACTACTACTGTTCTTACTACTATTACTACTGCTACTACTACTATTAGTACTACTACTACTATTACTACTACTTCTACTATTACTACTACTACTACTATTACTACTACTACTATGTCTACTATTACTACTATCACTTCCATTATTCCTACTACTACTGTTACTATCATTACTACTACCATCACTACAACTGTTTGTACTACTACTGTTATTACTACTCCTATTACTAATACCATTATTACTACTATCACTTCTACCATTGTTACTACTATTACTCTTACTGCTACTACTATAACTACTAGCATTATTACTACTATTACCACTACTATTGTTACAATTACTACTACCAATATTACTATTACCATTATTACTACTATTACTACTACCATTATTACTATTACTATTACCGTTATTACTATTACCATTATTACTATTACTACTGCCATTATTACTATTGCCATTATTATTACTAGCATTACTACTATTACTACTACTATTATTACTATCACTACTACCATTATTACTATTATCATTATTACTACTGTTATTACTACTATTATTACTACCATTATTACTATTGCTACTACCATTATTGCAATTGCTTCTACCATTATTACTATCGCTACTACCATTATTGCTATTACCATTATTACTACTGTTATTACTACCATTATTACTACTATTATTACTGTTGCCACTACCGGTATTGCTATTGCTACTACCATTATTACTATTTCTAATACCATTATTACTATTACTACTACCATTGTTACTATTACCATAATTACTACTGTTATTGCTACTATTATTACTATTACTACTACTGTTATTACTATTGCCATTATTACTTTTACAATTATTAATATTGTCATTATTACTACTATTACTGTTACTACTACCATTATTACTTTTACAATTATTAATATTGTCATTATTACTACTATTACTGTTACTACTACCATTATTACTACTAGTATTACTACAATTATTGCTATTGCCACTACCATTATTACTATTACCCTTATTACTACTGCCATTACTACTAATATTACCACAACCATTTTTTCTACTATTACTACTATCACTACTACTAGTATTACTACTATTACTCATACTTCTACTACCATTATTACTAATATTACTACTACCATTTTTACTACTATTACTACTGCCACTACTACCATTATTATTACTATTACTCATACTACTACTGTTACTACTACCATTATTACTACTATTACTCATACTACTACCGTTACTACTACCATTATTACTACTATTACTACTACCATTTTTACTACTATTACTACTGTCACTACTACCATTATTACTACTATTACTCATACTACTACTGTTACTACTACCATTATTACTACTATTACTACTACCGTTTTTACTACTATTACTACTGTCACTACTACCATTATTACTACTATTACTCATACTACTACTGTTACTACTACCATTATTACTACTATTACTACTAGCATTTTTACTACTATTACTACTGTCACTACTACCATTATTACTACTATTACTCATACTACTACTGTTACTACTACCATTATTATTAATATTACTTCTACTAGTATTACTAAAATTACTGCTGCTGCTGCTTTAATAAAATGGACTACTATGACTAAGATGAGTTCCTCACTTTTCTTCTTTCAGTAAAGCAGCAGTTTCTCAAGACACAAATAAAAAGTACACCCCGCCTTCAACTGGTGAGGTTTTATTGTGTTTTAGTGTTTTAATTCATTGATGGGTGTATTATTGTATTTCTTCTGCTTTTATTAATTAAAACGTTAATTATTTCTGGCAGTATATTTAATTGAAATGTGTATTGTTGTTTCTAATGGCTAGGTTAGGTGTATTATTGTGTCTGTTAGGGGTTAGGTGTGGTATTGTGTCTGTTCGGGGTAGGTGTAGTCGTGTATATGTGAGGGGTAGGTGTAGTATTGTATATATGAGGGGTTAGGTGTAGTATTGTATATATGAGGGGTTAGGTGTAGTATTGTATACGTGAGGGGTAGGTGAAGTATTGTGTCTGTTAGGGGTTAGGTGTAGTATTGTGGCTGTTAGGGGTTAGGTGTGGTATTGTATATGTGAGCGGTTGAGGGGTTAGGTTTAGTATTGTATATGTGAGCGGTTGAGGGGGTAGGTGTAGTATTATATATGTGAGTATTATATATATGTTATAGTATTGTGGCTGTTAGGGGTTAGGTGTAGTATTGTGGCTGTTAGGGGTAGGTGTAGTATTGTATATGTGAGGGGTAGGTGTAGTATTGTATATATGAGGGGTTAGGTGTAGTATTGTATATGTGAGGGGTTAGGTGTAGTATTGTATATATGAGGGGTTAGGTGTAGTATTGTATATATGAGGGGTTAGGTGTAGTATTGTACATATGAGGGGTTAGGTGTAGTATTGTATATATGAGGGGTAGGTGTAGTATTGTATATATGAGGGGTTAGGTGTAGTATTGTATATATGAGGGGTTAGGTGTAGTATTGTATATGTGAGGGGTTAGGTGTAGTATTGTACATATGAGGGGTTAGGTGTAGTATTGTATATATGAGGGGTTAGGTGTAGTATTGTACATATGAGGGGTTAGGTGTAGTATTGTATATATGAGGGGTAGGTGTAGTATTGTATATGTGAGGGGTTAGGTGTAGTATTGTACATATGAGGGGTTAGGTGTAGTATTGTATATATGAGGGGTAGGTGTAGTATTGTATATATGAGGGGTAGGTGTAGTATTGTATATGTGAGGGGTTAGGTGTAGTATTGTATATACGAGGGGTTAGGTGTAGTATTGTATATACGAGGGGTTAGGTGTAGTATTGTACATATGAGGGGTAGGTGTAGTATTGTATATGTGAGGGGTTAGGTGTAGTATTGTATATACGAGGGGTTAGGTGTAGTATTGTATATATGAGGGGTTAGGTGTAGTATTGTATATGTGAGGTGTAGGTGTAGTATTGTATATGTGAGGGGTAGGTGTAGTATTGTATATGTGAGGGGTAGGTGTAGTATTGTATATATGAGGGGTAGGTGTAGTATTGTATATATGAGGGGTTAGGTGTAGTATTGTATATGTGAGGGGTAGGTGTAGTATTGTATATGTGAGGGGTAGGTGTAGTATTGTATATGTGAGGGGTTAGGTGTAGTATTGTATATATGAGGGGTAGGTGTAGTATTGTATATGTGAGGGGTAGGTGTAGTATTGTATATATGAGGGGTTAGGTGTAGTATTGTATATATGAGGGGTTAGGTGTAGTATTGTATATATGAGGGGTTAGGTGTAGTATTGTATATATGAGGGGTTAGGTGTAGTATTGTATATATGAGGGGTAGGTGTAGTATTGTATATGTGAGGGGTAGGTGTAGTATTGTATATATGAGGGGTTAGGTGTAGTATTGTATATATGAGGGGTAGGTGTAGTATTGTATATGTGAGGGGTAGGTGTAGTATTGTATATATGAGGGGTTAGGTGTAGTATTGTATATATGAGGGGTAGGTGTAGTATTGTATATGTGAGGGGTAGGTGTAGTATTGTATATGTGAGGGGTTAGGTGTAGTATTGTATATATGAGGGGTTAGGTGTAGTATTGTATATATGAGGGGTTAGGTGTAGTATTGTACATATGAGGGGTTAGGTGTAGTATTGTATATATGAGGGGTTAGGTGTAGTATTGTATATATGAGGGGTTAGGTGTAGTATTGTATATATGAGGGGTTAGGTGTAGTATTGTATATATGAGGGGTTAGGTGTAGTATTGTACATATGAGGGGTTAGGTGTAGTATTGTATATATGAGGGGTTAGGTGTAGTATTGTATATATGAGGGGTAGGTGTAGTATTGTATGAGCTGATGGAATGCATGTTTTCACTTCTGTCTTCTTTCTCCCCACAGTTGCTCAAGCTCAAAAGAAGTCGGTAAGTGTGTTTGTATGTTCGCGTGTTATTTTCATGCCATTCAGCGTTATAATGGTAGGCTTTGGTAAAAGCTCAATGTGAAATTTGCAAATCACCTTGATTGGAAGTACATAACACACTCCCTGCTTAAATTGAGCTATTCACCTTCTGAAAACTGCAGACATTTCCTTTTGACTATCTATGATAAATGCTACACATATAATATAACTTATATCAAATGACGAGTCTCAAATAGCCCCGTCCCTTTCAATAGCTGGGCAACGGCACACATTTCAGCAAATAAATGCCTGTTTCTAAATAAATTGTTTACAAGGTTTAATGTTTGATTTGTTACATGAAATCATTTTTTAAATCATAGCCATACTAAGACAAAAGAAATGTGACAGTATGTAAGTGATAAAACAGTGCATTAAACAAAGACATTTTTTAAATCACAGCCATACTAAGACAAAAGAAATGTGACAGTATGTAAATGATAAAACAGTGCAGTAAACAGACATTTTTAAAATTCTGAAATGAATGCTGGAATTAAATAATTAATTATGCAAATGAGCAAAAGCTATAACTGCCGTAGGCCAATGGCCACTGACGTTTGATTTTGAAAATAAAAAAAATACAACAAAAAAAACTGCTCTGCTCTTTCCCTGACTTTTCCTAAATGTCTTTATTTTACACTGCTCATTAGTCATCATTTTGAAATCACAAACAGAAAAGTAAAAATATTTTTTTTCACACCTATTCCTAACTTAATCCTCCTAGACAATGTGCTGTAGGACGTTGGTACCCAGCTTGGCGCTAATGCTTCTCCCCACTGAATAAATGACCATTGGACAATAATTGGGCACCTAACTACACAATTTAAATTAAATGATCGAGGGTGAAGAGATGGATTTAATTTAGAAAGATATATGTGACTCACTGCCTTGATTCGGTCTTATGTAGCAAAATCAGATTATTATTTTTTAATTGCATAAAAGTAGAGACTCAGAGCTACAAAATGGACTGTCGTAAACTGCAGTTGTCTCAAAACTCCCTGATCTTCTCAAAAATATCAGTTTGTCAAGTTGTGTCCAGTCCAGGTGGTGCTTGTACAGGCAGACCATCTATGGGAGGAAGGACATCAGCATTGTGCAGCAGCTGAAACCTGAGTCCGAATGCTCCTTGGCGACAACACAAGGCTCCAGAGCATCGAAACTGTAAAACAGGAAAATACATTGAGAAGACATTACAACCTTTTTTAATTTTTTTAATTTTACTAGGCAAGTCAGTTAAGAACAAATTCTTATTTTCATTGACGGCCTAGGAACAGTGGTTGAACTGCCTGTTCAGGGGCAGAACGACAGATTTGTACCTTGTCAGCTCAGGGATTCGAACTGCAACCTTTCAGTTACTAGTCCAACACTCTAACCACTAGGCTACCCTGCCACCCCTTGCATAACATCAATTGACCTCCTAAGTTCAGATAACAATAATAACCTCTTACACTGCATGAAAATGATATTCACCTGAAGTGCTGCTACTGCTTGATCGGTGGCAGCGGCCTGAAGTATGGAGTCAGGAGTTGTTGCCAGCCCTAGCTTTCCACCAGCACCGTACCATCCTCCAGTCCAACCGGCTGTGGGATATTACCCCTGTCACTGTGCTGTCCTTCACAACACCAGAAATCTGAGACAAAGTGTTCACTCTGTATAAAGGAGGAAATGTTGAGCAAAATCAAAGCTGTAATGCATCCTGATGTCTTTGCTTGCTGGTTCAGTAGGGCCCCCAGAGACAACTGCAGGTCTTGACAGTTGGTCCGCAGTCAGCAACCATCTTCTGGTGGACAGACCGCTCACACTGAACAAGCAGGAGATGCTGCTCTTGTTTCTTCAGTTTGGCTTACTTGACAGCTCCTGACAGATCTGAAGACCTGATAGTTGTTCCTCTGGCACTGCCAGCACAGGTCTGTCCTGGGCTTAGTGCTTGAGATGTGGGGCAGCAATTTTTTCCACAGATTCCTGAAGGAAGACAGCCTGACTACACGTACCTCTGGAAAATACAGAATAATACAGAAATAATGTGAGATCAATAAAATTAGTGACAATCATGTTGGAGGTCAATTAAATAATAAACACGTGTTGTTTCTGCTTTACATACTAAGTGTTGTCATCGATTGCATGTGGAGACGCCACACCACTGCTTTTTTCACATTAAATGGCAGCAGCTTTCCACCAAAGTGTTTGCATTATCCTCTGTGTAGTTGTTGAGGAAATTCACCACTTGCTGCAAGTCCTCATGCTGCAGGTATAACCCGTGCTTGCTTGGGCCAGCTCTCTTTCTGATGGGAGGCATTAGACCATTCTCCTTGTATGAGGAGAGTCAGGCATGTTCTACAGGTCTTTCTGATGGGAGGCATTAGACCATTCTCCTTGTATGAGGAGAGACAGGTGTGTTCTACAGGTCTTTCTGATGGGAGGCATTAGACCATTCTCCTTGTATGAGGAGAGACAGGTGTGTTCTACAGGTCTTTCTGATGGGAGGCATTAGACCATTCTCCTTGTATGAGGAGAGACAGGTGTGTTCTACAGGTCTTTCTGATGGGAGGCATTAGACCATTCTCCTTGTATGAGGAGAGACAGGTGTGTTCTACAGGTCTTTCTGATGGGAGGCATTAGACCATTCTCCTTGTATGAGGAGAGTCAGGTGTGTTCTACAGGTCTTTCTGATGGGAGGCATTAGACCATTCTCCTTGTATGACTGGTGAGGAGAGTCAGGCGTGTTCTACAGGTCTCTTTGATGGGAGACATTAGACCATTCTCCTTGTATGACTGGTGTAGGAGAGTCAGGCGTGTTCTACTGATGCGGAAGACATATTCCACATACAAATATTTTGTCATTATTATACAATAGATAGCCGTATTCACCCCCAGACACACCTGGCTAACTTGATGGGTCATGTAATCATCTGGCGTAGTTGAGTCTTTTGTTTAGATATCTAGCTAGCTAAACAATTAACCATAATTCCAAGCCATAGAATACTAGTAATACAAACTGATTGTCATAGCTAGCTAAAGCTAACCAACTAGGTTCAATGTTAGTTAGCTAGCTAACATTAGGCTATAACTAGCAATGCAATGGCTTTCTGTGATAATATTACTACACAGATCATACATGTAATGTTAGCTAGCAAGCCATCCAACTAACATTAGCTATCGAACAGTATGCTTTAACTTGAAATAAAAACAACTTTGACAAAATTAGAAACATATAATATCTGAAACTGTAGCTAGACTCTTACCTGTATACATGGATGAATGCTTCACGGCAGACTGAAACCCCTTTCATTAAATAAGATGTCCTGTTTTGTTTGTACAGCTTGCTTGGGCCGTTGTGTCAAGCCCCTCTGGTTCACACTGACCATGTGCAAGGCCATAAGAATCATCAGATCTCTCTCTCTCTCTGTCACAGTTGCCATGGTTGCCCTAAGTTTGAAGATGTCAGCTGCAGACACGTGTTTTATACAACAACCTACTGTGTTCTCATTTCAACTCTGTGAGGGGTAGCGCTGCAACTTTCAAACTTCAGAATTGTATTAATATCCTTATCATACTCTGCTTACACTAGAAGTTCCATGGATTTTAAAACTCTGTCAACTTCTTCCATGACAACAACACGGTTGTCTCTAGTGACTTCCGGCGCCGACAGAGATGGCCGCCTCGCTTCCAGTTCCTAGGAAACTATGCAGTTTTTTGTTTTTTTACGTGTTATTTCTTACAGTGGTACCCCAGGTCATCTTAGGTTTCATTACATACAGTCGAGAAGAACTACTGGACATAAGAGCAGCGTCAACTCACCATCAGTACGACCAAGAATATGACTTTCGCGAAGCGGATCCTGTGTTCTGCCTTTCACCCAGGACAACGGAATGGATCCCAGCCGGCGACACAAAAAAACGACTTCGTAAAAGAGGGAAACGAGGCGGTCTTCTGGTCAGACTCCGGAGACGGGCACATCGTGCACCACTCCCTAGCATTCTTCTCGCCAATGTCCAGTCTCTAGACAACGAGGTTGATGAAATCCGAGCAAGGGTAGCATTCCAGAGGGACATCAGAGACTGTAACGTTCTTTGCTTCACGGAAACATGGCTCACTGGAGAAACGCTATCGGAGTCGGTGCAGCCAACTGGTTTCTCCACGCATCGCGCAGACAGAAACAAACATCTTTCTGGTAAGAAGAGGGGCGGGGGCGTATGCTTTATGGTTAACGTGACGTGGTGTGATCAAAACAACATACAGGTACTCAAGTCCTTCTGTTCACCTGATTTAGAATTCCTCACAATCAAATGTCGACCGCATTATCTACCAAGGGAATTCTCTTCGATTATAACAGCCATATATATTCCCCCCCCAAGCAGACACATCGATGGCTCTGAACAAACTTTATTTTACTCTTTGCAAACTGGAAACCATTTATCCGGAGGCTGCATTCATTGTAGCTGGGGATTTTAACAAGGCTAATCTGAAAACAAGACTCCCTAAATTTTATCAGCATATCGATTGCGCAACCAGGGCTGGAAAGCCCTTGGATCACTGTTATTCTAACTTTCGCGACGCATATAAGGCCCTGCCCAGCCCTCCTTTCGGAAAAGCTGACCACGACTCCATTTTGTTGATCCCTGCCTACAGACAGAAACTAAAACAAGAAGCTCCCGCGCTGAGGTCTGTTCAACGCTGGTCCGACCAATCTGATTCCACACTCCAAGACTGCTTCCATCACGTGGACTGGGATATGTTTCGTATTGCGTCAGACAACAAACAACATTGACGAATACGCTGATTCGGTGAGCGAGTTCATTAGAACGTGCGTTGAAGATGTCGTTCCCATAGCAACGATTAAAACATTCCCAAACCAGAAACCGTGGATTGATGGCAGCATTTGCGTGAAACTGAAAGCCTGAACCACTGCTTTTAATCAGGGCAAGGTGACCGGAAAAATGACCGAATACAAACAGTGTAACTATTCCCTCCGCAAGGCAATCAAACAAGCTAAGCTTCAGTATAGAGACAAAGTAGAATCTCAATTCAACGGCTCAGACACAAGAGGTATGTGGCAGGGTCTACAGTCAATCACGGATTACAAAAAGAAAACCAGCCCCATCACGGACCAGGATGTCTTGCTCCCAGGCAGACTAAATAACTTTTTTGCCCGCTTTGAGGACAATACAGTGCCACTGACACGGCCCGCAACTAAAACATGCGAACTCTCCTTCACTGCAGCCGACGTTAGGAAAACATTTAAACCCTCGCAAGGCTGCAGGCCCAGACGGCATCCCCAGCCGCGCCCTCAAAGCATGCGCAGACCAGCTGGCTGGTGTGTTTACGGACATATTCAATCAATCCCTATCCCAGTCTGTCACCATTGTTCCTGTTCCCAAGAAAGCTAAGGTAACTGAGCTAAACGACTACCGCCCCGTAGCACTCACTTCCGTCATCATGAAGTGCTTTGAGAGACTAGTCAAGGACCATATCACCTCCACCCTACCTGACACCCTAGACCCACTCCAATTTGCTTACCGCCCAAATAGGTCCACAGACGATGCAATCTCAACAACACTGCACACTGCCCTAACCCATCTGGACAAGAGGAATACCTATGTGAGAATGCTGTTCATCAACTACAGCTCGGCATGGGTCTCGACCCCGCCCTGTGCGACTGGGTACTGGACTTCCTGACGGGCCGCCCCCAGGTGGTGAGGGTAGGCAAAAACATCTCCACCCCGCTGATCCTCAACACTGGGGCCCCACAAGGGTGCGTTCTGAGCCCTCTCCTGTACTCCCTGTTCACCCACGACTGCGTGGCCACGCACGCCTCCAACTCAATCATCAAGTTTGCGGACGACACAACAGTGGTAGGCTTGATTACCAACAACGACGAGACGGCCTACAGGGAGGAGGTGAGGGCCCTCGGAGTGTGGTGTCAGGAAAATAACCTCACACTCAACGTCAACAAAACTAAGGAGATTATTGTGGACTTCAAGAAACAGCAGAGGGAACATCCCCCTATCCACATTGATGGAACAGTAGTGGAGAGAGTAGTAAGTTTTAAGGTCCTTGGCGTACACATCACAGACAAACTGAATTGGTCCACCCACACAGACAGCATCGTGAAGAAGGCGCAGCAGCGCCTCTTCAACCTCAGGAGGCTAAAGAAATTTGGCTTGTCACCAAAAGCACTCACAAACTTCTACAGATGCACAATCGAGAGCATCCTGTCGGGCTGTATCACCGCCTGGTACGGCAACTGCTCCGCCCACAACCGTAAGGCTCTCCAGAGGGTAGTGAGGTCTGCGCAACGCATCACCGGGGGCAAACTACCTGCCCTCCAGGAAACCTACACCACCCGATGTCACAGGAAGGCCATAAAGATCATCAAGGACAACAACCACCTGAGCCACTGCCTGTTCACCCCGCTATCATCCAGAAGGCGAGGTCAGTACAGGTGCATCAAAGCTGGGGCCGAGAGACTGAAAAACAGCTTCTATCTCAAGGCCATCAGACTGTTAAACAGCCATCACTAACATTGAGTGGCTGCTACCAACACACTGACTCAACTCCAGCCACTTTAATAATGGGAATTGATGGGAAATTATGTAAAATATATCACTAGCCACTTTAAACAATGATACCTAATATAATGTTTACATACCCTACATTATTCATCTCATATGTATATGTATATACTGTACTCTATATCATCTACTGCATCTTTATGTAATACATGTATCACTAGCCACTTTAAACTATGCCACTTTGTTTACATACTCATCTCATAAGTATATACTGCACTCAATACCATCTACTGTATCTTGCCTATGCCGCTCTGTACCATCACCCGTTCATATATCTTTATGTACATATTCTTTATCCCCTTACACTTGTGTCTATAAGGTAGTAGTTTTGGAATTGTTAGCTAGATTACTTGTTGGTTATTACTGCATTGTCGGAACTAGAAGCACAAGCATTTCGCTACACTCGCATTAACATCTGCTAACCATGTGTATGTGACAAATACAATTTGATTTGATTGATTTGATTTGATTGCTGTTTCTTCCCCGTCATAGTTATCAGAAGACTCTACAATGTCTGGTTCAATGAAAATGTTGACCTAAATCATGGATTTACTCATCATCTGTAAATGTAATAAGGAATACATGTATTAAACTAAATAATAATAAATACAACAATGCTGTGGACGTAATATGATCAGTAGTGTATGCAGTGTGTAGATGAGTGGAGACAGTCAGGGAAGAGAGAGTGTTGTATGGTGGAAACAGACGAGCAACCAAAAGGTGGAGGAAGCCAGCCTGCCAGTCAGGGAAGAGAAACAGTGTTGTCTGGTGGAAACAGGCCAATAACCAAAAGGTGGAGGAAGCCAGCCTGCCAGTCAGGGAAGAGAGAGTGTTGTATGGTGGAAACAGGCCAATAACCAAAAGGTGGAGGAAGCCAGCCTGCCAGTCAGGGAAGAGAGAGTGTTGTCTGGTGGAAACAGACCAATAACCAAAAGGTGGAGGAAGCCAGCCTGCCAGTCAGGGAAGAGAAACAGTGTTGTCTGGTGGAAACAGGCCAATAACCAAAAGGTGGAGGAAGCCAGCCTGCCAGTCAGGGAAGAGAGAGTGTTGTATGGTGGAAACAGACGAGCAACCAAAAGGTGGAGGAAGCCAGCCTGCCAGTCAGGGAAGAGAGAGTGTTGTATGGTGGAAACAGACGAGCAACCAAAAGGTGGAGGAAGCCAGCCTGCCAGTCAGGGAAGAGAAACAGTGTTGTCTGGTGGAAACAGACCAGCAACCAAAAGGTGGAGGAATCCAGCCTGCCAGTCAGGGAAGAGAGAGTGTTGTCTATTTTCTCTGTATATATCAATGATGTCGCTCTTGCTGCAGGTGATTTTCTGATCCACCTCTACGCAGACGACACCAGTCTGTATACTTCTGGACACTGTGTTAACAAACCTCGAAACAAACTTCAATGCCATACAGCATTACTTCCGTGGCCTCCAACTGCTCTTAAATGCCAGTAAAACTTAATGCATGCTCTTCAACCGATCGCTGCCCGCACCCGCCCGCCTGACTAGCATCACTACTCTGGACGGTTTTGACCTAGAATATGTGGACAACTACAAATACCTAGGTGTCTGTTTAGACTGTAAACTCTCCTTCCAAACTCACAATAAGCATCTCCAATCCAAAATTAAATCTAGAATCGGCTTCCTTTTTCGTAATAAAGCCTCCTCCACCCATGCTGCTAAACATACCCTCGTAAAACTGATTATCTTACCGATCCTTGGCTTTGGCAATGTCATTTACAAAATAGCCTTCAAAACTCTACTCAGCAAATTGGATGTAGTCTATCACAGTGGCCTTTGTTTTCTCATCAAAGCCCCATATAATACCCACCACTGCGACCTGTATGCTCTCATTGGCTGGCCCTTGCTTCATATTTGTCGCCAAACCCACTGTCTCCAGGTCATCTAGAAGTGTTTGCTATGTAAAGCCCCGCCTTATCTCAGCTCACTGGTCACGATAGCTGCACCCACTCATAGCACACGTTCCAGCAGGTATATCTCACTGGTCATCCCCAAAGCCAACACCTTCTTTGGCCACCTTTCCTTCCAGTTCTCTGCTGCCAATGACTGGAACGAATTGCAAAAATTGCTGAAGCTGGAGACTTATATCTCCCTCATTAACTTTAAGCATCAGCTGTCAGAGCAGCTTACCGATCATTGCACCTGTACACAGCCCATCTGTAAATAGCCCATCTGTAAATAGCCCATCCAGCTACCTCATCACCATATCGTTATTTATTTTGCTCTTTTGCACCCCAGTATCTCTACTTGAACATCATCATCGTGTTAATGCTAATTTGTTATTATTTTGCCACTAAGGCCTATTTATTGCCTTACCTCCCTAATCTTACTACATTTACACACACCGTATATAGATTTTTCTATTGTGCTATTGACTGTATGTTTGATTATTCCATGTGTAACTCTGTGTTTTTGTTTTTGTCGCACTGCTTTGCTTTGTCTTGGCCAGGTCGCAGTTGAAAATGAAAACTTGTTCTCGATCTGGCCTATCTGGTTAAATAAAGGTGAAATAAAAATAAATAAAACATTCATTATGTGATTTAATTAAACCATGCAACAATTAATCCATTAATACCCTGGGGCACCACAGAAGCATTAATTTACATAGAGCTGTTATCTGCCGACTCCACTCACTTAAAGATCTTTAATATCAATAGCAGTCAATTATTAATTGTCACCTCAATCGATCTCATTTTGATTGTCGTAAGTACTTGGTTATCTGCACGAACCCTATCTAATAAGTTGAATCAGCAATACACAAATTGGCTTAATTATTTATTTACTAAATACCTAAATAATCACACAGAATGACATATATATACATATTATAGATCACACATGGACTACTAATCACGTCATGAATATCCCCTATTGGGCTAACCCTAGATGACGGCTGGTTACACAAAGGAAAGGGGTTGGGTTTGAATGAAAGAAAGTGAAGAGTGAGGGACAAAGCGATTGGGTCTTTCGGACCTTGAGAAGCTATGCTACCATAAATACAGATTCTTATTCATTCTAATAACTGCCGATTCGGAAAAGGAAAATGCAGGATATGTATAATTACTCTGAGCAATCCTTCGATAGATGGGTCGAAGATGGAAAACTGGTTAACCCAGTAGAGATAGTCATTGTCCTTTGAAGAATATATGTTGTAGAGCGGAAACGTTACAGTACCCTGTCATTCTTCTGAGATTGTCTGTCCTTTCCTAGTTTTCGTACAGTTACAGCTGCATCTAGGATGTATCTCTTCTTCAATGAATAATCATTCAATTGCCATAATCAGCTCGTGCTGTATTCTGGGTGGTCTAGTCGAAATTCACCATGCCAGCGTTGTTTGTCACCTCCATATTGAAATTAGCCCTTTTAAACATATGGAAACCAGTCCCCATGTCATCGGGAACTAAATGTGAATTTCATTAGGTTGCAGTTGAAATTAGCCCTTTTAAACATATGGACACTCGTCCTCACGTCGTCGGAACTAAAGTTGACTTTTGTCAATGTTTTTTTTTTTACTGTGGGAGGGAAGGGAGTGTTTCATTGTTCTCAACCAATGTCTGTTCACTTGGGCGTGGCCACTGAGTGAGCATAGTTTACTTATGAAAACAATTATCTCATTTAGAAGCTAAAATTACATTTCATCTTTTTACAAATAGTTTTGTATTTAAAGATTTAAATTGCACAACAATTCCATGTGAATCTGAGAATGTGTAGACTTTCCAAGATACGATTTATGTCATCCTATCATCAGATATAATGTCCCAGACAACTGATCTGACATCATATTCTTTAAGTACCAACGGACACTTTCAACTGGTTGAGGAAGGGAAATATTGATCCATTCCCCAACCTTTTGATGTGACCATAGTCTCTCTATGTTAACCAAGGGGTTTCCAAGAGTCCATTCTGTAGAGTGGAGAGAAAAGGGGCGAATGTATTTATGGGGGGGGTCATAAACCCAACTGGGAGAAGTCATGACAGAGGTACAAGCTGTTAAGAAGACTTTTAGACTTAGACTTGGCGCTCCAGTACAGCTTGCTGTGCGGTAGCTGAGGGAACAGTCTATGACTTGGGTGGCTGGAGTCTTTGACAATTTTTAGGGTCTTCCTCTGACACCGCCTGGTATAGAGGTTCTGAATAGTCCGTAAGCTTGGCCTCAGTGATGTACTGGGCCATATGCACTACCTTCTCTAGCACCTTGCGGTCGGAGGCCAAGCAGGTGCCATACCAGGCAGTGATGCAACCAGTCTGGATGCTCTCGATGGTGCAGCTGTAGAACTTTTTGAGGATCTGAGGACCCATGACCAATCTTTTCAGTCTTCTGAGGGGGAATAGGCATTGTTGTGCCCTCTTCACGTCTTTCCACAAATCCATTATTGTGGGAGCATCTCTAAGAGCATGAATTAGGCTGTTTGAGAAGGTTTGATAACCTATGTAACCGTCTTACACATTGTTTGAAGCCCAATATATTGGCTTACAGTAGCTACTGTTGTAGGTAAAAGATGTGTGCTGGAAACCCTTGGTAGAGCATTGGGTGAAGTAGGCATTGTGGTGCTCCTGAATTTCCTTTATTTTTTGGCTTCAGAACAATGTCTACATAAAACATAGTTCATTTGTTTAATATATACTGTGCTTGACAACATTCTCACTTACAAACATTGCCAGCATATAACATTGGGCAAAACAAATGTTGTATTTCATTAAATTACTATGTTTTAAACTCACAAGTTTTCATCTCTGTGATGCACCGAATCCTGGGCCAATTCTTCAGCTGCATTGGTTTCCTCTTCCTGTATCCGATTGGTTACTTACTTTTTAATGTGTTGTGATTACTGTAGGGGGAGCAGGTGGCAGCCTATGACGTGGTTCCTACCATGCGGCCTGTGGTGCTGATGGGGCCCTCACTGAAGGGCTTAGAGGTAAGTGGCCCCTACACACACTACCGGGACATAACCTGACAAAGATCCTTGCAGGATCGAAAACGTTTGTTTCAACTGGTGTAGACTTTACATTGAAATGCTTCTGAATCCCTACAATGCAGAGTTAAAAACGAATAATAATAAATCAAATAGAAAATAACACGAGCAGTAAAATACACAAGAATGGAGCTATATACAGGGATCAATGTGCAGAGGTAAGAGGTACTTGAGGTTGATATGTACATGAAGGCAGGGTAAAGAGTCTAGGCATCCGGATAGATATTTACAAGGTATTAGAGGTAGCTATGTACTTGAAGACAGGGTAAAGTGACTAGGCATCAGGATAGATATATGTAGAATATATTGTGTATATGTATATTATGTAGAAGATAATATATGCCATTTAGCAGACGCTTTTATCCAAAGCGACTTACAGTCATGTGTGCATACATTCTACGTATGGGTGGTCCCGGGAATTGAACCCACTACCCTGGCGTTACAAGCGCCATGCTCTACCAACTGAGCTACAGAAGGACCACGATGGCGCCGACGGAGATAGCAGCATCGCGACTTGCTCTTAGGAAACTTTGCAGTATTTCTATTTTTTATATTATCAGCTCAGGAAATGTTTTGTGTTAATACATACTGCCGGGAAGAACTACTGGATATTAGAGTAACGATAACTCACCAGAACTACCAGTATTACGACCAGGAATATGACTTCCCTGGAGTTTCTGTGGACAGGTGTCTTTTATACAGGTAACAATTTCAAACAGGTGCAGTTAATACAGGTAATGAGTGGAGAACAGGAGGGATTCTTAAAGAAAAAGGTCTGTGAGAGCCAGAATTCTTACTGGTTGGTAGGTAGGTGATCAAATACATATGTCATGCAATAAAATGCTAATTAATTACTTAAAAATCATACAAGGTGATTTTCTGGATTTTTCTTTTAGATTCTGTCGCTCACAGTTGAAGTGTATATATGATAAAAATTACAGACCTCTACATGCTTTGTATGTAGGAAAACCTGCAAAATGTATCAAATACTTGTTCTGCCCACTGTACTTCCAAAGTTGTGGCAAAATGGCTTAAGGACAAAGTCAAGCAAGGAGGCCTAAAAACCTGACTCCGTTACACCAGCTCTGTCAGGAGGAATGGGCCAAAATGCATCCAACTTATTGTGGGAAGCTTGTGGAAGGCTACCCAAAACGTTTGCACCAAGTTAAACAATTTAAAGGCAATGCTACCAAATACTAATTGAGTGTATGTAAACTTCTGACCCATTGGAAATGTGATGAAAGAAATAAAAGCTGAAATAAATCATTCTCTCTACTATTATTTTTTACATTACCTTTATTTAACCAGGCAAGTCAGTTAAGAAGACATTCTTATTTTCAATGACAGCCTGGGGGGGTGGGTTAACTGCCTGTTCATGGGGCAGAACGACAGATTTGAACCTTGTCAGCTTGGGGGTTTGAACTCACAACCTTCCGGTTACTAGTCCAACACTCTAACCACTAGGCTACGCTGCCGTCACATTCTTAAAATAAAGTGGTGATCATAACTGACTTAAAACAGGGAATTTTTACTAGGATTAAATGTCAGGAATTGTTTAAATGTATGTGGCTAAGGTGTATGTAAAACGTCCGACTTCAACTGTATATATTTTAGAATAAGGCTGTAATGTAACAAAATGTGGAAAGTCAATGGGTTTGAATTCTTTCTGAATGCACTGTCCATGTGATGGAGGAGCCATCTGATGTTACATACTGTCCATGTGATGGAGGAGCCATCTGATGTTACATACTGTCCATGTGATGGAGGATCCATCTGATGTTACATACTGTCCATGTGATGGAGGAGCCATCTGATGTAACATACTGTCCATGTGATGGAGGAGCCATCTAATGTTACATACTGTCCATGTGATGGAGGATCCATCTGATAACATACTGTCCATGTGATGGAGGAGCCATCTGATGTAACATACTGTCCATGTGATGGAGGAGCCATCTGATGTTACATACTGTACATGTGATGGAGGATCCATCTGATGTACATACTGTCCATGTGATGGAGATCCATCTGATGTTACATACCATCTGATGGAGGAGCCATCTAATGTAACATACTGTACATGTGATGGAGGAGCCATCTGATGTTACATACTGTACATGTGATGGAGGATCCATCTGATGTAACATACTGTACATGTGATGGAGGAGCCATCTGATGTAACATACTGTCCATGTGATGGAGGATCCATCTGATGTAACATACTGTACATGTGATGGAGGAGCCATCTGATGTTACATACTGTCCATGTGATGGAGGATCCATCTGATGTTACATACTGTACATGTGATGGAGGAGCCATCCATCTGATGTGATGGAGGAGCCATCTGATGTTACATACTGTCCATGTGATGGAGGAGCCATCTGATGTAACATACTGTACATGTGATGGAGGAGCCATCTGATGTTACATACAGTCCATGTGATGGAGGAGCCATCTGATGTTACATACTGTCCATGTGATGGAGGATCCATCTGATGTTACATACTGTCCATGTGATGGAGGAGCCATCTAATGTTACATACTGTACATGTGATGGAGGAGTCCATGTGATGGAGGATCCATCTGATGTTACATACTGTCCATGTGATGGAGGAGCCATCTGGAGGATCCATCTGATGTAACATACTGTCCATGTGATGGAGGAGCCATCTGATGTTACATACTGTCCATGTGATGGAGGATCCATCTGATGTTACATACTGTCCATGTGATGGAGGAGCCATCTGATGTAACATACTGTACATGTGATGGAGGGCCATCTGATGTTACATACTGTCCATGTGATGGAGGAGCCATCTGATGTAACATACTGTACATGTGATGGAGGATCCATCTGATGGTCCATGTGATGGAGGAGCCATCTGATGTAACATACTGTCCATGTGATGGAGGAGCCATCTGATGTTACATACTGTACATGTGATGGAGGATCCATCTGATGTAACATACTGTCCATGTGATGGAGGATACTGTGTTACATACTGTACATGTGATGGAGGAGCCATCTAATGTAACATACTGTACATGTGATGGAGGAGCCATCTGATGTGTACATGTGATATCCATCTGATGTAACATACTGTACATGTGATGGAGGAGCCATCTGATGTAACATACTGTCCATGTGATGGAGGATCCATCTGATGTAACATACTGTACATGTGATGGAGGAGCCATCTGATGTTACATACTGTCCATGTGATGGAGGATCCATCTGATCCATACTGTACATGTGATGGAGGAGCCATCTAATGTAACATACTGTACATGTGATGGAGGAGCCATCTGATGTTACATACTGTCCATGTGATGGAGGAGCCATCTAATGTAACATACTGTACATGTGATGGAGGAGCCATCTGATGTTACATACAGTCCATGTGATGGAGGAGCCATCTGATGTAACATACTGTACATGTGATGGAGGAGCCATCTAATGTTACATACTGTACATGTGATGGAGGAGCCATCTGATGTTACATACTGTCCATGTGATGGAGGATCCATCTGATGTTACATACTGTCCATGTGATGGAGGAGCCATCTAATGTTACATACTGTACATGTGATGGAGGAGCCATCTGATGTTACATACTGTCCATGTGATGGAGGAGCCATCTGATGTAACATACTGTACATGTGATGGAGGATCCATCTGATGTAACATACTGTCCATGTGATGGAGGAGCCATCTAATGTAACATACTGTACATGTGATGGAGGAGCCATCTAATGTAACATACTGTACATGTGATGGAGGAGCCATCTGATGTTACATACTGTCCATGTGATGGAGGAGCCATCTGATGTAACATACTGTACATGTGATGGAGGAGCCATCTAATGTAACATACTGTACATGTGATGGAGGAGCCATCTGATGTTACATACTGTACATGTGATGGAGGAGAGCCATACTGTACATGTGATGGAGGAGCCATCTGATGTTACATACTGTACATGTGATGGAGGAGCCATCTAATGTAACATACTGTACATGTGATGGAGGAGCCATGTACATGTGATGCCATCTGACATACTGTACATGTGATGGAGGATCCATCTGATGTAACATACTGTCCATGTGATGGAGGAGCCATCTAATGTAACATACTGTACATGTGATGGAGGAGCCATCTAATGTAACATACTGTCCATGTGATGGAGGAGCCATCTGATGTTACATACTGTACATGTGATGGAGGAGCCATCTGATGTAACATACTGTACATGTGATGGAGGATCCATCCATCTGTACATGTGATGGAGGAACATACTGTCCATGTGATGGAGGAGCCATCTAATGTTACATACATACATGTGATGGAGGAGCCATCATGTTACATACTGTCCATGTGATGGAGTAGCCATCTAATGTAACATACTGTACATGTGATGGAGGCCATCTAATGTAACATACTGTCCATGTGATGGAGGAGCCATCTAATGTTACATACTGTCCATGTGATGGAGGAGCCATCTGATGTAACATACTGTACATGTGATACTGTACTGTCCATGTGATGGAGGAGCCATCTGATGTAACATACTGTACATGTGATGGAGGAGCCATCTGATGTAACATACTGTACATGTGATGGAGGAGCCATCTGATGTACTGTCCATGTGATGGAGGAGCCATCTGATGTTACATACTGTACATGTGATGGAGGAGCCATCTGATGTAACATACTGTACATGTGATGGAGGAGCCATATCTGATGGAGGATCCATCTAATGTAACATACTGTCCATGTGATGGAGGAGCCATCTGATGTAACATACTGTACATGTGATGGAGGAGCCATCTGATGTTACATACTGTCCATGTGATGGAGGAGGAGCCATACTGTACATGTGATGGAGGAGCCATACTGATGTAACATACTGTACATGTGATGGAGGAGCCATCTGATGTTACATACTGTCCATGTGATGGAGGAGCCATCTAATGTAACATACTGTACATGTGATGGAGGAGCCATCTAATGTTACATACTGTCCATGTGATGGAGTAGCCATCTAATGTAACATACTGTACATGTGATGGAGGAGCCATCTGATGTTACATACTGTACATGTGATGGAGGATCCATCATGTAACATACTGTCCATGTGATGGAGGAGCCATCTGATGTAACATACTGTACATGTGATGGAGGATCCATCTAATGTAACATACTGTACATGTGATGGAGGATCCATCTGATGTTACATACTGTCCATGTGATGGAGGAGCCATCTGATGTTACATACTGTACATGTGATGGAGGAGCCATCTGGAGGAGCCATCTGATGTTACATACTGTCCATGTGATGGAGGAGCCATCTGATGTTACATACTGTACATGTGATGGAGGAGCCATCTGATGTAACATACTGTCCATGTGATGGAGGATCCATCTGATGTGTACATGTGATGGAGGAGCCATCTGATGTTATACTGTCCATGTGATGGAGGATCCATCTGATGTTACATACTGTACATGTGATGGAGGATCTAATGTAACATACTGTACATGTGATGGAGGAGCCATCTGATGTTACATACTGTCCATGTGATGGAGGAGCCATCTGATGTAACATACTGTCCATGTGATGGAGGAGCCATCTGATGTAACATACTGTACATGTGATGGAGGATCCATCTGATGTAACATACTGTCCATGTGATGGAGGAGCCATCTAATGTAACATACTGTACATGTGATGGAGGAGCCATCTAATGTAACATACTGTCCATGTGATGGAGGAGCCATCTGATGTTACATACTGTACATGTGATGGAGGAGCCATCTAATGTAACATACTGTACATGTGATGGAGGAGCCATCTGATGTAACATACTGTACATGTGATGGAGGAGCCATCTGATGTTACATACTGTACATGTGATGGAGGAGCCATCTGATGTTACATACTGTACATGTGATGGAGGAGCCATCTGATGTAACATACTGTACATGTGATGGAGGATCCATCTGATGTAACATACTGTCCATGTGATGGAGGAGCCATCTAATGTAACATACTGTACATGTGATGGAGGAGCCATCTGATGTAACATACTGTCCATGTGATGGAGGAGCCATCTGATGTTACATGTGATACTGTACTGTACATGTGATGGAGGAGCCATCTGATGTTACATACTGTCCATGTGATGGAGGAGCCATCTGATGTTACATACTGTACATGTGATGGAGGAGCCATGTAACATACTGTCCATGTGATGGAGGATCCATCTGATGTAACATACTGTCCATGTGATGGAGGAGCCATCTAATGTAACATACTGTACATGTGATGGAGGAGCCATCTGATGTTACATACTGTACATGTGATGGAGGAGCCATCTGATGTAACATACTGTACATGTGATGGAGGAGCCATCTAATGTAACATACTGTCCATGTGCATGGAGGATCCATCTGATGTAACATACTGTCCATGTGATGGAGGAGCCATCTGATGTAACATACATACTGTCCATGTGATGGAGGAGCCATCTAATGTTACATACTGTCCATGTGATGGAGGAGCCATCTGATGTAACATACTGTCCATGTGATGGAGGAGCCATCTAATGTTACATACTGTCCATGTGATGGAGGAGCCATCTGATGTTACATACTGTCCATGTGATGGAGGAGCCATCTGATGTAACATACTGTACATGTGATGGAGGAGCCATCTGATGTTACATACTGTCCATGTGATGGAGGAGCCATCTGATGTAACATACTGTACATGTGATGGAGGAGCCATTTGATGTTACATACTGTCCATGTGATGCCATCTAATTAACATACTGTCCATGTGATGGAGGAGCCATCTACATGTTACATCTGATGTTACATACTGTACATGTGATGGAGGAGCCATCTGATGTTACATACTGTCCATGTGATGGAGGAGCCATCTGATGTAACATACTGATGTACCATGTGATGGAGGAGCCATCTGATGTTACATACTGTCCATGTGATGGAGGAGCCATCTGATGTTACATACTGTCCATGTGATGGAGGATCCATCTGATGTTACATACTGTACATGTGATGGAGGAGCCATCCATACTGATGTTACATACTGTCCATGTGATGGAGGAGCCATCTGATGTAACATACTGTCCATGTGATGGAGGAGCCATCTGATGTTACATACTGTCCATGTGATGGAGGAGCCATCTAATGTAACATACTGTACATGTGATGGAGGAGCCATCTAATGTAACATATCCATGTGATGGAGGACCCTTCTAATTAACATACTGTCCATGTGATGGAGGAGCCATCTGATGACCCTTCTAATTAACATACTGTCCATGTGATGGAGGAGCCATCTGATGTTACATACTGTACATGTGATGGAGGAGCCATCTGATGTTACATACTGTACATGTGATGGAGGAGCCATCTGATGTTACATACTGTCCATGTGATGGAGGAGCCATCTAATGTTACATACTGTACATGTGATGGAGGAGCCATCTAATGTAACATACTGTCCATGTGATGGAGGAGCCATCTAATGTAACATACTGTACATGTGATGGAGGAGCCATCTGATGTAACATACTGTCCATGTGATGGAGGAGCCATCTGATGTTACATACTATCCATGTGATGGAGGAGCCATCTGATGTTACATACTGTACATGTGATGGAGGAGCCATCTGATGTAACATACTGTCCATGTGATGGAGGAGCCATCTGATGCCATCTGATGTTACATACTGTCCATGTGATGGAGGAGCCATCTGATGTTACATACTGTACATGTGATGGAGGAGCCATCTGATGTTACATACTGTCCATGTGATGGAGGAGCCATCTGATGTTACATACTGTACATGTGATGGAGGAGCCATCTGATGTAACATACTGTCCATGTGATGGAGGAGCCATCTGATGTTACATACTGTACATGTGATGGAGGAGCCTGATGTTACATACTGTCTGGAGGAGCCATCTGATGTTACATACTGTCCATGTGATGGAGGAGCCATCTAATGTAACATACTGTCCATGTGATGGAGGAGCCATCTAATGTAACATACTGTACATGTGATGGAGGAGCCATCTGATGTAACATACTGTCCATGTGATGGAGGAGCCATCTGATGTTACATACTGTCCATGTGATGGAGGAGCCATCTGATGTTACATACTGTACATGTGATGGAGGAGCCATCTGATGTAACATACTGTCCATGTGATGGAGGAGCCATCTGATGTAACATACTGTACATGTGATGGAGGAGCCATCTGATGTCACATACTGTCCATGTGATGGAGGAGCCATCTGATGTTACATACTGTCCATGTGATGGAGGAGCCATCTGATGTAACATACTGTCCATGTGATGGAGGAGCCATCTGATGTTACATACTGTCCATGTGATGGAGGATCCATCTGATGTTACATACTGTACATGTGATGGAGGAGCCATCTGATGTAACATACTGTCCATGTGATGGAGGAGCCATCTGATGTTACATACTGTACATGTGATGGAGGAGCCATCTGATGTTACATACTGTCCATGTGATGGAGGAGCCATCTGATGTAACATACTGTCCATGTGATGGAGGAGCCATCTGATGTTACATACTGTACATGTGATGGAGGAGCCATCTGATGTAACATACTGTCCATGTGATGGAGGAGCCATCTGATGTAACATACTGTCCATGTGATGGAGGATCCATCTGATGTTACATACTGTACATGTGATGGAGGAGCCATCTGATGTAACATACTGTCCATGTGATGGAGGAGCCATCTGATGTAACATACTGTCCATGTGATGGAGGATCCATCTGATGTTACATACTGTACATGTGATGGAGGAGCCATCTGATGTAACATACTGTCCATGTGATGGAGGAGCCATCTGATGTTACATACTGTCCATGTGATGGAGGAGCCATCTGATGTTACATACTGTACATGTGATGGAGGAGCCATCTGATGTTACATACTGTACATGTGATGGAGGAGCCATCTGATGTTACATACTGTACATGTGATGGAGGAGCCATCTGATGTTACATACTGTCCATGTGATGGAGGAGCCATCTAATGTAACATACTGTACATGTGATGGAGGAGCCATCTGATGTTACATACTGTACATGTGATGGAGGAGCCATCTAATGTTACATACTGTCCATGTGATGGAGGAGCCATCTAATGTAACATACTGTACATGTGATGGAGGGTGTTTCTGTGTGATCCTAGGTAACAGACATGATGCAGAAAGCACTCTTCGACTTTTTAAAACACAGATTTGAAGGGAGGTGAGTTATACAGGTTGTATCAACTGTGGATTTGACAATAAATCAAATATACATATTGTTTATCCAAACGTTTTAACTTCAAATAAAATATCACGTTTTCTCTGTGTTTCTCAGAATTACTATAACTCGTGTGACTGCAGACATCGCTCTAGCGAAGCGGTCCATACTCAACAACCCCAACAAGAAAGCCCTGATGGACCGCTCAAACACACGCTCTAACCTAGGTAAGGTATCGGTTAACTATCTAACCCCAGCACTAATCCTCTAACCCCAACCCCCGTAATCCTAACTGTGTCATGGTAACTAATCTAGGTTAAAGTATGGGCTAACACACCTTACCACAGGAACTAACACATTCGCTAACCTCAGCAGAAAATATAACAGTTCATTTCCTTTTTGTTTGTCTAGAACCCTGTGGGTCATAATGTTTGCTAATAATTGCACAGTAGATTATTGTTGATTTGGGGTTGGGTCTCAAAATAATCAGAAAACTTACAGCTACCATACTTTACAATACAATATTATAGCAACCATATTTTAAAATACAATGTTATAGAAATCAAATCAAATTTATTTATATAGCCCTTCGTACATCAGCTGATATCTCAACGTGCTGTACAGAAACCCAGCCTAAAACCCCCAAACAGCAAGCAATGCAGGTGTAGAAGCACGGTCCCTAGAAAGGCCAAAACCTAGGAAGAAACCTAAAGAGGAACCAGGCTATATGGGGTGGCCAGTCCTCATCTGGCTGTGCCGGGTGGAGATTATAAAAGAACATGGCCAAGATGTTCAAATGTTCATAAATTACCAGCATGGTCCAATAATAATAAGGCAGAACAGTTGAAACTGGAGCAGCAGCATGGCCAGGTGGACTGGGGACAGCAAGGAGTCATCATGTCAGGTAGTCCTGATGCATGGTCCTAGGGCTCAGGTCCTCCGAGAGAGAGAAAGAAAGAGAGAAAGAGAGAATTAGAGAGAGCACACTTAAATTCACACAGGACACCGAATAGGACAGGAGAAGTACTCCAGATATAACAAACTAACCCTAGCCCCCCGACACATAAATTACTGCAGCATAAATACTGGAGGCTGAGACAGGAGGGGTCAGGAGACACTGTGGCCCCATCCGAGGACAGCCCGGACAGGGCCAAACAGGAAGGATATAACCCACCCACTTTGCCAAAGCACAGCCCCCACACCACTAGAGGGATATCTTCAACCACCAACTTACCACCCTGAGACAAGGCTGAGTATAGCCCACAAAGATCACCGCCACGGCACAACCCAAGGGGGAGGCGCCAACCCAGACAGGATGATCACATCAAGAAACCATACAGTGATCGGTCAGGTTTATAAAATACATTTTACACCCAATCAGAACAGGTTTATATCGGGGTAATGCCAATACCCAATCAGAACAGGTTAATGTCGGGGTAATGTCCATACTCAATCAAACCAGGTTTATATCGGGGTAATGTCCATACCCAATCAAACCAGGTTTATATCAGGGTAATGCCCATACCCAATCAAACTGGTTTATATCGGGGTAATGTCCATACCCAATCAAACCAGGTTTATATCGGGGTAATGTCCATACCCAATCAAACTGGTTTATATCGGGGTAATGTCCATACTCAATCAAACCAGGTTTATATCGGGATAATGTCCATACCCTAACAGAACAGGTTTATATCGGGGTAATGCCCCTACCCAATCAAACCAGGTTTATATCGGGGTAATGTCCATACCCAATCAAACTGGTTTATATCGGGGTAATGTCCATACTCAATCAGACCAGGTTTATATCGGGGTAATGTCCATACCCTAACAGACCAGGTTTATATCGGGGTAATGTCCATACCCTAACAGACCAGGTTTATATCGGGGTAATGTCCATACCCTAACAGACCAGGTTTATATCGGGGTAATGTCCATACCCTAACAGACCAGGTTTATATCGGGGTAATGTCCATACCCTAACAGAACAGGTTTATATCGGGGTAATGCCCATACCCAATCAAACTGGTTTATATCGGGGTAATGTCCATACTCAATCAAACCAGGTTTATATCGGGGTAATGTCCATACTCAATCAAACTGGTTTATATCGGGGTAATGTCCATACCCAATCAAACTGGTTTATATCGGGGTAATGTCCATACTCAATCAAACCAGGTTTATATCGGGGTAATGTCCATACTCAATCAAACCAGGTTTATATCGGGGTAATGTCCATACCCTAACAGAACAGGTTTATATCGGGGTAATGTCCATACTCAATCAAACTGGTTTATATCGGGGTAATGTCCATACCCTAACAGAACAGGTTTATATCGGGGTAATGTCCATACTCAATCAAACCAGGTTTATATCGGGGGAATGTCCATACCCAATCAAACCAGGTTTATATCGGGGTAATGTCCATACTCAATCAAACCAGGTTTATATCGGGGTAATGTCCATACCCAATCAAACTGGTTTATATCGGGGTAATGTCCATACTCAATCAAACCAGGTTTATATCGGGGTAATGTCCATACTCAATCAAACCAGGTTTATATCGGGGTAATGTCCATACCCTAACAGAACAGGTTTATATCGGGGTAATGCCCATACCCAATCAGACCGGGTTTATATCGGGGTAATGCCCATACCCAATCAGAACAGGTTTATATCGGGGTAATGTCCATACTCAATCAGAACAGGTTTATATCGGGGTAATGTCCATACTCAATCAAACCAGGTTTATATCGGGGTAATGTCCATACCCTAACAGAACAGGTTTATATCGGGGTAATGCCCATACCCAATCAGACCGGGTTTATATCGGGGTAATGCCCATACCCAATCAGAACAGGTTTATATCGGGGTAATGTCCATACTCAATCAGAACAGGTTTATATCAGGGTAATGCCCATACCCAATCAGACCAGGTTTATATTGGGGTAATGCCCATACCCAATCAGACCAGGTTTATATCGGGGTAATGTCCATACCCAATCAGACCAGGTTTATATTGGGGTAATGTCCATACCCAATCAAACCAGGTTTATATCGGGGTAATGTCCATACCCTAACAGACCAGGTTTATATCGGGGTAATGTCCATACCCAATCAAACCAGGTTTATATCGGGGTAATGCCCATACCCAATCAGAACAGGTTTATATCGGGTAATGCCCATACCCAATCAGACCAGGTTTATATCGGGTAATGCCCATACCCAATCAGACCAGGTTTATATCGGGGTAATGTCCATACCCAATCAGACCAGGTTTATATCGGGGTAATGTCCATACCCAATCAGACCAGGTTTATATCGGGGTAATGTCCATACCCAATCAAACCAGGTTTATATCGGGGTAATGTCCATACCCAATCAGAGCAGGTTTATATTGGGGTAATGCCCATACCCAATCAGAACAGGTCTATATTGGGGTAATGCCCCTACCCAATCAGACCAGGTTTATATCGGGGTAATGCCCATACCCAATCAAACTGGTTTATATCGGGGTAATGCCCATACCCAATCAGAACAGGTTTATATTGGGGTAATGCCCCTACCCAATCAGACCAGGTTTATATCGGGGTAATGCCCATACCCAATCAGAACTGGTTTATATCGGGGTAATGTCCATACCCAATCAGAACAGGTTTATATCGGGGTAATGCCCATACCCAATCAGAGCAGGTTTATATCGGGGTAATGCCCATACCCAATCAGAACAGGTTTATATCGGGGTAATGTCAATACCAAATCAAACCAGGTTCATATCGGGTAATGCCCATACTCAATCCAATCAGGTTTATATTGGGGTAATGCCCATACCCAATCAGAACAGGTTTATATCGGGGTAATGTCCATACTCAATCAGAACAGGTTTATATCAGGGTAATGCCCATACCCAATCAGACCAGGTTTATATTGGGGTAATGCCCATACCCAATCAGACCAGGTTTATATCGGGGTAATGTCCATACCCAATCAGACCAGGTTTATATTGGGGTAATGTCCATACCCAATCAGACCAGGTTTATATCGGGGTAATGCCCATACCCAATCAGAGCAGGTTTATATTGGGGTAATGCCCATACCCAATCAGACCAGGTTTATATCGGGGTAATGTCCATACCCTAACAGACCAGGTTTATATCGGGGTAATGCCCATACCCAATCAGACCAGGTTTATATCGGGGTAATGTCCATACCCTAACAGACCAGGTTTATATCGGGGTAATGTCCATACCCTAACAGAACAGGTTTATATCGGGGTAATGCCCATACCCAATCAAACCAGGTTTATATCGGGGTAATGTCCATACCCTAACAGACCAGGTTTATATTGGGGTAATGCCCATACCCTAACAGACCAGGTTTATATTGGGGTAATGCCCATACCCAATCAGAACAGGTTTATATCGGGGTAATGCCCATACCCAATCAGTGCAGGTTTATATTGGGGTAATGCCCATACCCAATCAGAGCAGGTTTATATTGGGGTAATGCCCATACCCAATCAGAACAGGTTTATATCGGGGTAATGCCCATACCCAATCAGAGCAGGTTTATATTGGGGTAATGCCCATACCCAATCAGAGCAGGTTTATATTGGGGTAATGCCCATACCCAATCAGAACAGGTTTATATTGGGGTAATGCCCCTACCCAATCAGACCAGGTTTATATCGGGGTAATGCCCATACCCAATCAAACCAGGTTTATATTGGGGTAATGTCCATACCCTAACAGAACAGGTTTATATCGGGGTAATGCCCATACCCAATCAGAGCAGGTTTATATTGGGGTAATGCCCCTACCCAATCAGACCAGGTTTATATCGGGGTAATGCCCCTACCCAATCAGAACAGGTTTATATCGGGGTAATGCCCCTACCCAATCAGACCAGGTTTATATCGGGGTAATGTCCATACCCAATCAAACCAGGTTTATATTGGGGTAATGTCCAAACCCTAACAGAACAGGTTTATATCGGGGTAATGCCCATACCCAATCAGAGCAGGTTTATATTGGGGTAATGCCCATACCCAATCAGAGCAGGTTTATATCGGGGTAATGCCCATACCCAATCAGAGCAGGTTTATATTGGGGTAATGCCCATACCCAATCAGAACAGGTTTATATTGGGGTAATGCCCCTACCCAATCAGACCAGGTTTATATCGGGGTAATGCCCATACCCTAACAGAACAGGTTTATATCGGGGTAATGCCCATACCCAATCAGAGCAGGTTTATATTGGGGTAATGCCCATACCCAATCAGAACAGGTTTATATTGGGGTAATGTACCTACCCAATCAAACCAGGTTTATATCGGGGTAATGCCCCTACCCAATCAGACCAGGTTTATATCGGGGTAATGCCCATACCCAATCAGACCAGGTTTATATCGGGGTAATGTCCATACCCAATCAGAACAGGTTTATATCGGGGTAATGCCCATACCCAATCAGAGCAGGTGGGGTAATGCCCATACCCAATCAGACCAGGTTTATATCGGGGTAATGCCCATACCCAATCAGAGCAGGTTTATATTGGGGTAATGCCCATACCCAATCAGACCAGGTTTATATCGGGGTAATGCCCATACCCAATCAGAACAGGTTTATATCGGGGTAATGCCCCTACCCAATCAAACCAGGTTTATATCGGGGTAATGCCCATACCCAATCAAACCAGGTTTATATCGGGGTAATGTCCATACCCAATCAGAACAGGTTTATATCGGGTAATGTCCATACCCTAACAGACCAGGTTTATATCGGGGTAATGTCCATACTCAATCAAACCAGGTTTATATCGGGGTAATGCCCATACCCAATCAGACCAGGTTTATATCGGGGTAATGTCCATACCCAATCAGACCAGGTTTATATCAGGGTAATGCCCATACCCAATCAAACCAGGTTTATATCGGGGTAATGCCCATACCCAATCAAACCAGGTTTATATCGGGGTAATGCCCATACCCAATCAAACCAGGTTTATATCGGGGTAATGTCCATACCCAATCAGAGCAGGTTTATATTGGGGTAATGCCCATACCCAATCAGACCAGGTTTATATCGGGGTAATGCCAATACCCAATCAGACCAGGTTTATATCGGGGTAATGCCCATACCCAATCAAACCAGGTTTATATTGGGGTAATGCCCCTACCCAATCAGAGCAGGTTTATATCGGGGTAATGCCCATACCCAATCAGAGCAGGTTTATATCGGGGTAAAGCCCATACCCAATCAGACCAGGTTTATATCGGGGTAATGCCCATACCCAATCAAACTGGTTTATATCGGGGTAATGTCCATACCCAATCAGAGCAGGTTTATATTGGGGTAATGCCCATACCCAATCAGAGCAGGTTTATATTGGGGTAATGCCCATACCCAATCAGAACAGGTTTATATTGGGGTAATGCCCCTACCCAATCAGACCAGGTTTATATCGGGGTAATGCCCATACCCAATCAAACCAGGTTTATATTGGGGTAATGTCCATACCCTAACAGAACAGGTTTATATCGGGGTAATGCCCATACCCAATCAGAGCAGGTTTATATTGGGGTAATGCCCCTACCCAATCAGACCAGGTTTATATCGGGTAATGCCCCTACCCAATCAGAACAGGTTTATATCGGGGTAATGCCCCTACCCAATCAGACCAGGTTTATATCGGGGTAATGTCCATACCCAATCAAACCAGGTTTATATTGGGGTAATGTCCAAACCCTAACAGAACAGGTTTATATCGGGGTAATGCCCATACCCAATCAGAGCAGGTTTATATTGGGGTAATGCCCATACCCAATCAGAGCAGGTTTATATCGGGGTAATGCCCATACCCAATCAGAGCAGGTTTATATTGGGGTAATGCCCATACCCAATCAGAGCAGGTTTATATTGGGGTAATGCCCATACCCAATCAGAACAGGTTTATATTGGGGTAATGCCCCTACCCAATCAGACCAGGTTTATATCGGGGTAATGCCCATACCCAATCAAACCAGGTTTATATTGGGGTAATGTCCATACCCTAACAGAACAGGTTTATATCGGGGTAATGCCCATACCCAATCAGAGCAGGTTTATATTGGGGTAATGCCCCTACCCAATCAGACCAGGTTTATATCGGGGTAATGCCCCTACCCAATCAGAACAGGTTTATATCGGGGTAATGCCCCTACCCAATCAGACCAGGTTTATATCGGGGTAATGTCCATACCCAATCAAACCAGGTTTATATTGGGGTAATGTCCAAACCCTAACAGAACAGGTTTATATCGGGGTAATGCCCATACCCAATCAGAGCAGGTTTATATTGGGGTAATGCCCATACCCAATCAGAGCAGGTTTATATCGGGGTAATGCCCATACCCAATCAGAGCAGGTTTATATTGGGGTAATGCCCATACCCAATCAGAACAGGTTTATATTGGGGTAATGCCCCTACCCAATCAGACCAATCAGCCCATACCTAACAGAACAGGTTTATATCGGGGTAATGCCCATACCCTAACAGAACAGGTTTATATCGGGGTAATGCCCATACCCAATCAGAGCAGGTTTATATTGGGGTAATGCCCATACCCAATCAGAACAGGTTTATATTGGGGTAATGTACCTACCCAATCAAACCAGGTTTATATCGGGGTAATGCCCCTACCCAATCAGACCAGGTTTATATCGGGGTAATGCCCATACCCAATCAGACCAGGTTTATATCGGGGTAATGTCCATACCCAATCAGAACAGGTTTATATCGGGGTAATGCACATACCCAATCAGAGCAGGTGGGGTAATGCCCATACCCAATCAGACCAGGTTTATATCGGGGTAATGCCCATACCCAATCAGAGCAGGTTTATATTGGGGTAATGCCCATACCCAATCAGACCAGGTTTATATCGGGGTAATGCCCATACCCAATCAGAACAGGTTTATATCGGGGTAATGCCCCTACCCAATCAAACCAGGTTTATATCGGGGTAATGCCCATACCCAATCAGAACTGGTTTATATTGGGGTAATGCCCATACCCAATCAGAACAGGTTTATATCGGGTAATGTCCATACCCTAACAGACCAGGTTTATATCGGGGTAATGTCCATACTCAATCAAACCAGGTTTATATCGGGGTAATGCCCATACCCAATCAGACCAGGTTTATATCGGGGTAATGTCCATACCCAATCAGACCAGGTTTATATCGGGGTAATGCCCATACCCAATCAAACCAGGTTTATATCGGGGTAATGCCCATACCCAATCAGACCAGGTTTATATTGGGGTAATGCCCATACCCAATCAAACCAGGTTTATATCGGGGTAATGTCCATACCCAATCAGAGCAGGTTTATATTGGGGTAATGCCCATACCCAATCAGACCAGGTTTATATCGGGGTAATGCCAATACCCAATCAGACCAGGTTTATATCGGGGTAATGCCCATACCCAATCAAACCAGGTTTATATTGGGGTAATGCCCCTACCCAATCAGAGCAGGTTTATATCGGGGTAATGCCCATACCCAATCAGAGCAGGTTTATATCGGGGTAATGCCCATACCCAATCAGACCAGGTTTATATCGGGGTAATGCCCATACCCAATCAAACTGGTTTATATCGGGGTAATGTCCATACCCAATCAGACCAGGTTTATATCGGGGTAATGCCCATACCCAATCAGACCAGGTTTATATCGGGGTAATGCCCATACCCAATCAAACTGGTTTATATCGGGGTAATGTCCATACCCAATCAGAGCAGGTTTATATCGGGGTAATGTCCATACCCAATCAGAGCAGGTTTATATTGGGGTAATGCCCATACCCAATCAGACCAGGTTTATATTGGGGTAATGTCCATACCCAATCAGAGCAGGTTTATATTGGGGTAATGTCCATACCCAATCAAATCAGGTTTATATCGGGGTAATGTCCATACCCTAACAGACCAGGTTCATATCGGGGTAATGCCCATACCCAATCAAACCAGGTTTATATCGGGGTAATGCCCATACCCAATCAGACCAGGTTTATATCGGGGTAATGCCCATACCCAATAAGAACAGGTTTATATTGGGGTAATGTCCATACCCAATCAAATCAGGTTTATATCGGGGTAATGTCCATACCCTAACAGACCAGGTTCATATCGGGGTAATGCCCATACCCAATCAAACCAGGTTTATATCGGGGTAATGCCCATACCCAATCAAACCAGGTTTATATCGGGGTAATGTCCATACCCAATCAGACCAGGTTTATATCGGGGTAATGTCCATACCCAATCAGACCAGGTTTATATTGGGGTAATGTCCATACCCTAACAGACCAGGTTTATATCGGGGTAATGTCCATACCCAATCAAACCAGGTTTATATAGGGGTAATGCCCATACCCAATCAAACCAGGTTTATATCGGGGTAATGCCCATACCCAATCAGACCAGGTTTATATCGGGGTAATGCCCATACCCAATCAGACCAGGTTTATATCGGGGTAATGTCCATACCCAATCAGAACAGGTTTATATCGGGGTAATGCCCATACCCAATCAGACTGGTTTATATCGGGGTAATGTCCATACCCAATCAGACCAGGTTTATATCGGGGTAATGCCCATACCCAATCAGAACAGGTTAGATCGGGGTAATGTCCATACCCAATCAGACCAGGTTTATATTGGGGTAATGCCCATACCCAATCAGAGCAGGTTTATATCGGGGTAATGTCCATACCCAATCAGACCAGGTTTATATCGGGGTAATGCCCATACCCAATCAAACCAGGTTTATATTGGGGTAATGCCCATACCCAATCAAACCAGGTTTATATCGGGGTAATGTCCATACCCAATCAGAACTGGTTTATATCGGGGTAATGTCCATACCCAATCAAACCAGGTTTATATCGGGGTAATGTCCATACTCAATCAGAACAGGTTTATATCGGGGTAATGTCCATACCCAATCAGACCAGGTTTATATCGGGGTAATGTCCATACCCAATCAGACCAGGTTTATATTGGGGTAATGTCCATACCCAATCAAACTGGTTTATATCGGGGTAATGCCCATACCCAATCAAACTGGTTTATATCGGGGTAATGTCCATACCCAATCAGACCAGGTTTATATCGGGGTAATGTCCATACCCTAACAGACCAGGTTTATATTGGGGTAATGTCCATACCCAATCAGACCAGGTTTATATCGGGGTAATGTCCATACTCAATCAGACCAGGTTTATTTTGAGGTAATGTATCATACCACGTCAGAACAGGGTTGATAATCAGGTAATGTATCATACCACGTCAGAACAGGGTTGATAATGAGGTAATGTATCATACCCGGTTCCACCTGTCACTAGAGACCGTCCTAGAGACATTAATGACACTCAGTGTGTTCAATTTACTCATTATGATTTCCCTGTTAAAAGATGCGTTTTCTGTTGCCCTTTGCAGAAGCTTGAATTATTTACTATGTTCGTTCGTTTCCTGAGTGAGTTTTCGAAACTTAGTGTTTGTTGGTTTTTCAAGTGAACTGTGATCTTGCGGTTTCCTTTTATCAGTAAAGTAGTATGTTATGTCACACACCCTATCAGGACAGGGTCTACAGTATATTGACTAACCTAACTGTACAGTAGTGGGAAAGTAATTAACTTGTTTCTTTACACCCTGTCCCTCTCTTTGCTGTCTGGTTCCAGATACTGCTGGTATGTACAATACTACTAATATAATATAGTACATTAACCATAGTGTAAGCAGGTGTATGACTAAAACAGTGTTAGCTCATTTGAGTCTGACCCTCTTCCTCACTGCTGTTCAAAGAGCAATTGTTGAGAAACCCTCCCACTGGTCTACGTGTAGATTGTTCTGTATAGAAACCCTACCACTGGTCTACGTGTAGACTGTTCTGTATAGAAACCCTACCACTGGGCTACGTGTAGACTGTTCTGTATAGAAACCCTCCCACTGGTCTACGTGTAGATTGTTCTGTATAGAAACCCTACCACTGGTCTACGTGTAGACTGTTCTGTATAGAAACCCTACCACTGGGCTACGTGTAGATTGTTCTGTATAGAAACCCTTCCACTGGTTTCTATACAGCCCTTTAAAGAAGCCAGTCCCCTTTAAAGAAGCCAGTCCCCTTTAAAGAAGCCAGTGCCCTTTAAAGAAGCCAGTGCCCTTTAAAGAAGCCAGTGCCCTTTAAAGAAGCCAGTGCCCTTTAAAGAAGCCAGTGCCCTTTAAAGAAGCCAGTGCCCTTTAAAGAAGCCAGTGCCCTTTAAAGAAGCCAGTGCCCTTTTAAGAAGGCAGTGCCCTTTTAAGAAGTCAGTGCCCTTTAAAGAAGCCAGTGCCCTTTTAAGAAGCCAGAGACACTTTAAGAAGCCAGTGCCCTTTAAAGAAGGCAGTGCCCTTTTAAAAAGCCAGTGCCCTTTAAAGAAGCCAGTGCCCTTTAAAGAAGCCAGTGCCCTTTTAAGAAGCCAGAGACACTTTAAGAAGCCAGTGCCCTTTTAAGAAGCCAGTGCCCTTTTAAGAAGCCAGAGACACTTTAAGAAGCCAGTGCCCTTTAAAGAAGCCAGTGCCCTTTAAAGAAGCCAGTGCCACTATAAGAAGCCAGAGACACTTTAAGAAGCCAGAGACACTTTAAGAAGCCAGCGCCCTTTTAAGAAGCCAGTGCCACTATAAGAAGCCAGAGCCACTTTAAGAAGCCAGCGCCCTTTTAAGAAGCCAGTGCCACTATAAGAAGCCAGAGCCACTTTAAGAAGCCAGCGCCCTTTTAAGAAGCCAGTGCCACTTGAAGAAGCCAGAGCCACTTTAAGAAGCCAGTGCCCTTTTCAGAAGCCAGTGCCACTATAAGAAGCCAGAGCCACTTTAAGAAGCCAGCGCCCTTTTAAGAAGCCAGTGCCACTTTAAGAAGCCAGAGCCACTTTAAGAAGCCAGTGCCCTTTTTAGAAGCCAGCACCCTTTTAAGAAGCCAGAGCCACTTTAAGAAGCCAGTGCCCTTTTCAGAAGCCAGTGCCACTATAAGAAGCCAGAGCCACTTTAAGAAGCCAGCGCCCTTTTAAGAAGCCAGTGCCACTTTAAGAAGCCAGAGCCACTTTAAGAAGCCAGTGCCCTTTTTAGAAGCCAGCACCCTTTTAAGAAGCCAGAGCCCTTTTAAGAAGCCAGTGCCCTTTTTAGAAGCCAGCACCCTTTTAAGAAGCCAGTGCCCTTTTAAGAAGCCAGTGCACTTTAAGAAGCCAGTGCCACTTTAAGAAGCCAGTGCCCTTTTAAGAAGCCAGAGCCCTTTTAAGAAGCCAGTGCCCTTTTAAGAAGCCAGCACCCTTTTAAGAAGCCAGTGCCCTTTTTGAAGAAAGCGCCCTTTTAAGAAGCCAGCGCACTTTTAAGAAGCCAGTGCCACTTTAAGAAGCCAGCGCACTTTTAAGAAGCCAGTGCCACTTTAAGAAGCCAGTGCCCTTTTAAGAAGCCAGAGCCCTTTTAAGAAGCCAGTGCCCTTTTAAGAAGCCAGCACCCTTTTTAGAATCCAGCGCCCTTTTAAGAAGCCAGTGCCACTTTAAGAAGCCAGTGCCCTTTTTAGAAGCCAGCACCCTTTTAAGAAGCCAGTGCCCTTTTAAGAAGCCAGTGCACTTTAAGAAGCCAGTGCCACTTTAAGAAGCCAGTGCCCTTTTAAGAAGCCAGAGCCCTTTTAAGAAGCCAGTGCCCTTTTAAGAAGCCAGCACCCTTTTAAGAAGCCAGCGCCCTTTTTAGAAGAAAGCACCCTTTTAAGAAGCCAGCGCCCTTTTTGAAGAAAGCACCCTTTTAAGAAGCCAGCGCCCTTTTAAGAAGCCAGAGCCACTTTAAGAAGCCAGTGCCCTTTTTAGAAGCCAGTGCCCTTTTTAGAAGCCAGTGCCCTTTTTAGAAGCCAGTGCCCTTTTTAGAAGCCAGTGCCCTTTTTAGAAGCCAGTGCCCTTTTAAGTAGCCAGTGCCCTTTTAAGAAGCCAGTGCCCTTTTTAGAAGCCCGTGCAACTTTAAGAGCTCTGTTGCATTATTGCCATAACCATGCTAGAAACTCAGTTTGTAGTTTCGTTTTTTAAATGATGCAACTCTTGCAATTTTAGGAGTTAAGAAATAAACATGTTAGCTCTGGAAAGCCCCTTTTTAAATGCAGCCATAGAAACTGCTTTGGGTTCCCGAGTGGCGCAGTGGTCTAAGGCACTGCATCTCAGTGCAAGAGGCATCACTACAGTCCCTGGTTTGATTCCAGGCTATATCACATCCGGGCCGTGTTTAGGAGTCCCATAGGGCAGTGCACAATTGGCCCAGCGTCGTCCGGGTTTGGCCGGGGTAGGTGCGCCATTGTAAATAAGAATTTGTTCTTAAGTTACTTGCCAAGTTAAATAAACGTTAAATATGCATTTCCCCTGTGATTGTAACTAGAAACAGGCTTTATATTAATTCATTATTGGATAACCGAATACAGTTTTACTTGTTTTTCCTTTCACACATTCCTTGTAACTCTATGGCACCTCTGCTCTAGACTGTGCTGTATAAAAGGACACAGTAGATGTGATCATTTATCCTGTAACATTTGGATACGTCAGGGCTTGTTTAGAAAGGTTAGGGTTTGATTGGAGGGTTAATTGATGGAGGTTTTAGTGACCACCATGCTCCATGTCTCTGCAGCCCAAATCCAGGGGGAGGTGGAGCGGATCTTTGAGCTAGCCCGGAGCCTACAACTGGTGGTTCTGGATGCAGACACAGTGAACCACCCCATCCAGCTGTCTAAAACATCTCTGGCCCCCATCCTGGTCTACATCAAGGTCTCCTCCCCCAAGGTAAGGTTCCCCAAAGCTGGGTTAGTAAAGGTTCCACACAGCTGGGTTAGTAAAGGTTCTATACAGCTGGGTTAGCTGGATGCAGACACAGTAAACCACCCCATCCAGCTGTCTAAAACGTATCTGGCCCCCATCCTGGTCTACATCAAGGTCTCCTCCCCCAAGGTAAGGTTCCTCAAAGCTGGGTTAGTGAAGGTTCCACACAGCTGGGTTAGTAAAGGTTCCACACAGCTGGGTTAGTAAAGGTTCTATACAGCTGGGTTAGCTGGATGCAGACACAGTGAACCACCCCATCCAGCTGTCTAAAACATATCTGGCTTCCATCCTGGTCTACATTAAGGTCTCCTACACCAAGGTACGGTTCCTCAAAGCTGGGTTAGTGAAGGTTTTATACAGCTGGGTTAGTAAAAGTTCTTTATAGCTAAGTTAGTAAATGTTCCTCGCAGCTGGGTTAGTAAGTGTACTATACAGCTGGGTTAGTAAATGTACTATACAGCTGGGTTTGTAAAGGTACTATACAGCTGGGTTAGTAAAGGTTCCACACAGCTGGGTTAGTAAAGGTTCTATACAGCTGGGTTAGTAAAGGTTCTTTATAGCTAAGTTAGTAAATGTTCCTCGCAGCTGGGTTAGTAAATGTACTATACAGCTGGGTTAGTAGAAGGTTCTATACGGCTGGGTTAGTAAAGGTTCTGTACGGCTGGGTTAGTAAAGGTTCTACTACCGCTGGGTTAGTAAAGGTTCTACTACCGCTGGGTTAGTAAAGGTTCTATACGGCTGGGTTAGTAAAGGTTCTGTACGAATGGGTTAGTAAAGGTTCTATACAGCTGGATTAGTAAAGGTTCTATACGGCTGGGTTAGTAAAGGTTTTGTACGGCTGGGTTAGTAAAGGTTCTACACGGCTGGGTTAGTAAAGGTTCTGTACGGCTGGGTTAGTAAAGGTTCTATACAGCTGGATTAGTAAAGGTTCTATACGGCTGGGTTAGTAAAGGTTCTGTACGGCTGGGTTAGTAAAGGTTCTGTACGGCTGGGTTAGTAAAGGTTCTGTACGGCTGGGTTAGTAAAGGTTCTATACAGCTGGATTAGTAAAGGTTCTATACGGCTGGGTTAGTAAAGGTTTTGTACGGCTGGGTTAGTAAAGGTTCTATACAGCTGGATTAGTAAAGGTTCTATACGGCTGGGTTAGTAAAGGTTTTGTACGGCTGGGTTAGTAAAGGTTCTATACAGCTGGATTAGTAAAGGTTCTATACGGCTGGGTTAGTAAAGGTTTTGTACGGCTGGGTTAGTAAAGGTTCTATACAGCTGGATTAGTAAAGGTTCTATACGGCTGGGTTAGTAAAGGTTTTGTACGGCTGGGTTAGTAAAGGTTCTATACAGCTGGGTTAGTAAAGGTTCTATACGGCTGGGTTAGTAAAGGTTCTGTACGGCTGGGTTAGTAAGGTTCTATACAGCTGGATTAGTAAAGGTTCTATACAGCTGGGTTAGTAAAGGTTTTGTACGGCTGGGTTATTAAAGGTTCTATACAGCTGGATTAGTAAAGTTTCTATACAGCTGGATTAGTAAAGGTTCTATACGGCTGGGTTAGTAAAGGTTTTGTACGGCTGGGTTAGTAAAGGTTCTATACAGCTGGGTTAGTAAAGGTTCTATACCGCTGGATTAGTAAAGGTTCTATACAGCTGGATTAGTAAAGGTTCTATACAGCTGGGTTAGTAAAGGTTCTATACCGCTGAATTAGTAAAGGTTCTATACAGCTGGATTAGTAAAGGTTCTATACAGCTGGGTTAGTAAAGGTTCTATACAGCTGGGTTAGTAAAGGTTCTATACCGCTGGATTAGTAAAGGTTCTATACCGCTGGATTAGTAAAGGTTCTATACAGCTGGATTAGTAAAGGTTCTATACGGCTGGGTTAGTAAAGGTTCTGTACGGCTGGGTTAGTAAAGGTTCTACTACCGCTGGGTTAGTAAAGGTTCTACTACCGCTGGGTTAGTAAAGGTTCTATACGGCTGGGTTAGTAAAGGTTCTGTACGGCTGGGTTAGTAAAGGTTCTATACAGCTGGATTAGTAAAGGTTCTATACAGCTGGATTAGTAAAGGTTCTATACGGCTGGGTTAGTAAAGGTTCTGTACGGCTGGGTTAGTAAAGGTTCTATACAGCTGGATTAGTAAAGGTTCTATACGGCTGGGTTAGTAAAGGTTTTGTACGGCTGGGTTAGTAAAGGTTCTATACAGCTGGATTAGTAAAGGTTCTATACGGCTGGGTTAGTAAAGGTTTTGTACGGCTGGGTTAGTAAATGTTCTATACGGCTGGGTTAGTAAAGGTTCTATACAGCTGGATTAGTAAAGGTTCTATACAGCTGGATTAGTAAAGGTTCTATACGGCTGGGTTAGTAAAGGTTTTGTACGGCTGGGTTAGTAAAGGTTCTATACAGCTGGATTAGTAAAGGTTCTGTACGGCTGGGTTAGTAAAGGTTCTATACAGCTGGGTTAGTAAAGGTTTTGTACGGCTGGGTTAGTAAAGGTTCTATACAGCTGGATTAGTAAAGGTTCTGTACGGCTGGGTTAGTAAAGGTTCTATACAGCTGGGTTAGTAAAGGTTCTATACAGCTGGATTAGTAAAGGTTCTATACAGCTGGGTTAGTAAAGGTTCTATACAGCTGGGTTAGTAAAGGTTTTGTACGGCTGGGTTAGTAAAGGTTCTATACGGCTGGATTAGTAAAGGTTCTATACAGCTGGATTAGTAAAGGTTCTATACGGCTGGGTTAGTAAAGGTTCTGTACGGCTGGGTTAGTAAAGGTTCTATACAGCTGGATTAGTAAAGGTTCTATACGGCTGGGTTAGTAAAGGTTTTGTACGGCTGGGTTAGTAAAGGTTCTATACGGCTGGGTTAGTAAAGGTTCTATACAGCTGGATTAGTAAAGGTTCTATACAGCTGGATTAGTAAAGGTTCTATACGGCTGGGTTAGTAAAGGTTTTGTACGGCTGGGTTAGTAAAGGTTCTATACAGCTGGATTAGTAAAGGTTCTGTACGGCTGGGTTAGTAAAGGTTCTATACAGCTGGGTTAGTAAAGGTTTTGTACGGCTGGGTTAGTAAAGGTTCTATACAGCTGGATTAGTAAAGGTTCTGTACGGCTGGGTTAGTAAAGGTTCTATACAGCTGGGTTAGTAAAGGTTCTATACAGCTGGATTAGTAAAGGTTCTATACAGCTGGGTTAGTAAAGGTTCTATACAGCTGGGTTAGTAAAGGTTCTATACAGCTGGATTAGTAAAGGTTCTATACAGCTGGATTAGTAAAGTTTCTATACGGCTGGGTTAGTAAAGGTTTTGTACGGCTGGGTTAGTAAAGGTTTTGTACGGCTGGGTTAGTAAAGGTTCTATACAGCTGGATTAGTAAAGGTTCTATACGGCTGGGTTAGTAAAGGTTTTGTACGGCTGGGTTAGTAAAGGTTCTATACCGCTGGGTTAATTGAGTTTATAAACATTAAAGTTAGGTTGTATATGTTCTTTTCACGTCTCTTCTGCTCTTCCTCTGTACCTCTTTTCTTCTGTCATCCAGGTGTTATCAAGGCTGATCAAGACCAGGGGTAAGTCTCAGACCAAGCATCTCAACGTCCAGATGGTGGCTGCAGACAAGCTGGCCCAGTGCCCAACGGTGAGAGTAACCATAACCCTACCATAATAACCCTAAACCAAACCTTACCCTCCCCTAACTGGCCCAGTGCCCAACGGTGAGAGTAACCTAATCATATCAACCATAACCCTACCATAATAACCCTAACCTTAGCCCAGTGCCCAACGGTGAGACTAACCTAATCATAACAACCATAACCCTACCATAATAACCCTAACCCTAACCCTCCCCTAACTGTCCCAGTGTCCCATGTTGAGAGTAACCTTAACCTTAACCCTAACCATAATAACCATAACCCTAACCTAACCGTAATAACAACAACCCTATCCCATACCTAACCCAACCCGACTGGCCCAATGCCCCACAGTGAGAGTCACCTTAACCCTAACCCAAACCTTACCCTCACCCTAACCAGCCCAGTGTCCTTTTTGTGATTTTTCTATATGACCATGACAGTCTGATAACCAGCCTGAGTGTATGTTGATTTTACCTGGATAACAGATGATATCTGCAATTTTGCTTTTTGATCCTGTATGTATCATGGCAAACTCAGCTAAGAACTCTGGCCAACTCTCAGCTAAGAACTTTTTAAACTTCTCATTCCATTTTTTTATGTGCAGCAGTCGTCAAAATGTAACAAAGTGCTTATACAGAAACCCAGCCTAAAACCCCAAACAGCAAGCAATGCAGTCTGGAAATTATAACACACTCTTGACCGTTACTTTGTCATTCAAAGGTTGATTGAAATAGACCTGGATCAGGCTTCTTCCAAGTGGTTTGAGAATGATCTGTCAGATAGGATACATTGTGTGATTTCGAAGGGTGTCAAGTGTAATGTCCTGGATGTTACACAAATGGTGGTCAGTATTTAGGACCAATTACAATTCCTTTTTACTCTTTATATATACTGAACAAAAATATAAATGCAACATGCAACAATTTCTAACATTTTACTGAGTTACAGTTCATATAATGAAATCTGTAAATTGCAATAAATTCATTAGGCCCTAATCTATGGATTTCACATGACTGGGAATGCAAATAGGCATTTGTTGGTCACAGATACTGTACCTCAAAAAAAAAGGTAGGTGCGTGGATCAGAAAACCAGTCAGTCTCTGGTGTGACCACTATCTGCCTCATGCAGCACGACACATCTTGTTTTCATAGAGTTTATCAGGCTGTATGCAGGCCATGGAAGAACTGGGACATTTTCAGCTTCCAGGAACTGTGTCCAGATCCTTGCGACATGGCACCGTGCATTATCATGCTGAAGAGGTGATGGCGGCTGATGATGAATGGCATGACAATGGGCCTCAGGATCTCATCACGGCATCTTTGTACATTCAAATTGGCATCGATAAAAATGCAATTGTGTTCATTGTCCATAGCTTATACCTGCCTATACCATAACCCCACCACCACCATGGGACACTCTGTTCACAAAGTTGACATCAGCAAACCGCTCGCCCACACAATGCCATACACATCGTTGCTTTATTCCAGGACAATGTGGACCGCCCAGATAGGGTCAAAGTGGCTACTCTTAGCAAAAAGGTAGCAATCCAACACAAGCTACTGGGGAATCCAACACAAGCTACTGGGGAATCCTACACAACCTATTGGGGAATCCTACACAAGCTACTGGGGAATCCTACACAACCTACTGGGGAATCCTACACAAGCTACTGGGGAATCCAACACAAGCTACTGGGGAATCCTACACACGCTACTGGGGAATCCTACACAAGCTACTGTGGAATCCTACACAAGCTACTGGGGAATCCTACACAAGCTACCGGGGAATCCTACACAAGCTACTGGGGAATCCTACACAAGCTACTGGGGAATCTAAATACCTCTGCTGTTTTCAACCAGGATCTCAGCATTCACTACCTCATTGCCTGCGTCCGTTATGGGTCCGCGTTCAAATGACCACCCCATGACTACCGACCCGTAGCACTCACATCTGTAGCCATGAAGTACTTTGAAAGGCTGGTCATGCCTCACATCAACACCATTATCCCAGAAACCCTAGACCCACCTTAATTTGCATACCACCCCTACAGATCCACAGATGATGTAATCTCTATTGCACTCCACACTGCCCTTTCCCACCTGGACAAAAGGAACACCTATGTGAGAATACTGTTCATTGACTACAGCAATACTGTACTATTGACTACAATAGTGCCCTCAAAGCTCATCACTAAGCTAAGGACCCTGGGACTAAACACCTCCATCTGCTACTGGATCCTGGACTTCCTGACGGGCCGCCCCCAGGTGGGGAGGGTAGGTAACAACACATCCGCCACACTGATCCTCCTCACAGGAGCCCCTCAATGGTGCGTGCTCAGTCCCCTCCTGTACTCCTTGTTCACTTATGACTGCATGGTCAGGCACAACTCCAACACCATCATTAAGTTTGCTGATGACAAGGCCTGATCACCGACAACGACGAGACAGATTATAGGGAGGAGGTCATAGACCTGGTCATGTGGTGCCAGGACAACCTTCTCAGGACAACTCTACATACATGTACATACAGTGTGGAGAACAAGTATTTGATACACTGCTGATTTTGCAGGTTTTCCTACTTACAAAGCATGTAGAGGCCTGTAATTTTATCATAGGTACACTTCAACTGTGAGAGACGGAATCTAAAACAAAAATCCAGAAAATCACATTGTATGATTTTTAAGTAATTCATTAGCATTTTATTGCATGACATAAGTATTTCATCACCTACCAACCAGTAAGAATTCTGGCTCTCACAGACATGTTCGTTTTTCTTTAAGAAGCCTCCCTGTTCTCCACTCATTACCTGTATTAACTGCACCTGTTTGAACTCGTTACCTGTGTAAAAGACACCTGTCCACACACTCAATCAAACAGACTCCAACCTCTCCACAATGGCCAAGACCAGAGGGTTGTGTAAGACCATCAGGGATAGAATTGTAGACCTGCACAAGGCTGGGATGGGCAACAGGACAATAGGCAAGCAGCTTGGTGAGAAGGTAACAACTGTTGGCGCAATTATTAGAAAATGGAAGAAGTTCAAGATGACGGTCAATCATCCTCAGTCTGGGGCTCCATGCAAGATCTCACATCGTGGGGCATCAATGATCATGAGGAACGTGAGGGATCAGCCCAGAACTACACGGCAGGACCTGGTCAATGACCTGAAGAGAGCTGGGACCACAGTCTCAAAGAAAACCATAAGTAACACACTACGCCGTCATGGATTAAAATTCTGCAGCGTACGCAAGGCCCCATGCTCAAGCCAGCGCATGTCCAGGCCCATCTGAAGTTTGCCAATGACCATCTGGATGATCCAGAGGAGGAATGGGAGAAAGTCATGTGGTCTGATGAGACAAAAATAGAGCTTTTTGGTCTAAACTCCACTCGCCGTGTTTGGAGGAAGAAGAAGGATGAGTAGAACCCCAAGTACACCATCCCAACCGTGAAGCATGGAGGTGTGGATGCTTTTCTGCAAAGGGGACAGGACGACTGCACCGTATTGGGGGAGGCTGGATGGGGCCATGTATCGTGAGATCTTGGCCAGCAACCTCCTTCCCTCAGTAAGAGCATTGAAGATGGGTCGTGGCTGGGTCTTCCAGCATGACAACGACCTGAAACACACAGCCAGGGCAACTAAGGAGTGGCTCCGTAAGAAGCATCTCAAGGTCCTGGAGTGGCCTAGCAGGTCTCCAGACCTGAACCCAATAGAAAATCTTTGGAGGGAGCTGAAAGTCCGTATTGCCCAGCGACAGCCCCGAAACCTGAAGGACCTGGAGCGCTGTATGGAGGAGTGGGCCAAAATCCCTGCTGCAGTGTGTAAAAACCTGGTCAAGAACTACAGGAAACGTATGATCTCTGTAATTGCAAACAAAGGTTTCTGTACCAAATATTAAGTTCTGATTTTCTGATGTATCAAATACTTATGTCATGTAATAAAATGCAAATTAATTACTTAAAAATCATACAATGTGATTTTCTGGATTTTTGTTTTAGATTGCGTCTCTCATAGTTGAAGTGTACCTATGATAAAAATTGCAGACCTCTACATGCTTTGTAAGTTGGAAAATCGGCAAAATCGGCAGTGTATCAAATACTTGTTCTCCCCACTGTTATTTTCCTGATACCACACTCCCAGAGCCCTCACCTCCTCCCTGTAGGCTATCACATCGTTGTTGGTATTCAAGCTTACTACTGTTGTCATCTGCGAACTTGATGATTGAGTTGGATGCGTGCTTGGCCATGCAGTCATGGGTGAGCAGGGAGTGCAGGAAGGGGTTGAGCACGCACCCTTGGCACATGCTCTGAGGATGCGGCTAGGGATGTTGTCTGGGCCGGCATCCTTGCAAGGGTTAACACACTTGAAAGTCTTGCTCATGTCGGCCACGGAGAGGTATTATCTAGGTGAGTTTCTGAGTTCGACAGAATATGAACGTCATCTGTTACTAGCATGTTATTGATTTGATGAACCTTGTTTCTTAGGCTACATAAGTTAATGTGGGCTATTGTTAGCACTTTTCTAGGATGCTTGCTTGTATTTAATTTCTTAGCAGAAGAAGACATGGTCATGTTTATTGTGTTCGAGCTGACATCCTACCAGGGCACACCGCCTCAGTGTAATGAGTATAACTGGTTCACAGGCCCATGGTTACTGCATACAGTAGCTGCAGGATAAACATAGGCATTCAGGGCAGTTAGAGGGACATACATTTAGTTACTTACATTGTGTCTGCCAACACCCCTGTGATAATGTACATTATCTGCAGCATTATGACAACTCTGCGACACAATTGTAAGGATTAACTGAGTCCAGGAGCCAAGATGATTTGGATGGACTCCATCATTCCTGTCGAGCATCTTCTGTTTCCAGAAGGTGTCAAAGTTATCTATAAAAGTGATTGCAACAGAGTTACAGTTACAGGTGTGTAATGCCAGTAGCCCTTGAAACCCACGGCCCAACATTGGTAACCTGAAAGAGTTGGGCGCTTTTTGGAATCTTTCAGTTCTAGAATCAGTTATACTGTATCAGTCTATATCACTCTGTATCACTCTGTATCAGTCTGTATCCCCCTACATCAATCTGTCCCAGTTCACATCAGCCTGTAGCACCCTGTATCAATCTGTATCAGTGTGTATCATCCTGTATAAATCTGTATCACCCTCTATCAGTCTGTATCACCCTGTATCGGTCTATCAGTCTGTGTAAGACTGTATCACCCTGTATCGGTCTATCAGTCTGTATAAGTTTGCATCACCCTTTATCCCCCTGTATCAGTCTCTGTCACCCTGTATCAGTCTATGTCAGTCGATCAGTCTCTATCAGTCTGTATAAGTATGTATCAGTCTGCATCACCCTGTATCCCCCTGTATCAGTCTCTATCACCCTGTATCAGTCTGCATAAGTCTATGTCAGTCGATCAGTCTCTATCAGTCTGTATAAGTATGTATCAGTCTGCATCACCCTGTATCCCCCTGTATCAGTCTCTATCACCCTGTATCAGTCTGCATAAGTCTATGTCAGTCGATCAGTCTCTATCAGTCTGTATAAGTATGTATCAGTCTGCATCACCCTGTATCCCCCTGTATCAGTCTCTATCACCCTGTATCAGTCTGCATAAGTCTATGTCAGTCGATCAGTCTCTATCAGTCTGTATAAGTATGTATCAGTCTGCATCACCCTGTATCAGTTTGTATCACCCTGTATCCATCTGTATCAGTCTTTATCACCCTGTATCCGTCTGTATCACCCTGTATAATACTAGCAGTCTGTATCACCCTGTATCAGTCTGTATCACCCTGTATCATACTAGCAGTCAATATCAGTCTGTATCACCTTGTACCAGTCTGTATCCATCTGTATCAGTATCAGTCTGTATCACCCTGTACCAGTCTGTATCACCCTGTATCATACTAGCAGTCAATATCAGTCTGTATCACCTTGTACCAGTCTGTATCCGTCTGTATCAGTATCAGTCTGTATCACCCTGTACCAGTCTGTATCACCCTGTATCATACTAGCAGTCAGTATCAGTCTGTATCACCCTGTATAATTCTCAATCACCCTGTATCAGTCTGTACCACCCTTCTCCTCCGATCTGTCTGTATCCCCCTGTATCTGTCTGTATAACCCTGGTCGATGCCTCTCCATGCTGAATCTGTCCTTGTTATCTGAGATTACGTTCTTTCTTTCCATCCTGTCTAAATCAGGTTCCTAATCAGAGATATGCTTGATTTGATTATCAGACAGTGTTATTTGAAGTAACTGGTATCCAAGGGTAAAGCAGCAGTGACATGGATTCAGTCTGAATGACACTAACAACCTGTCTGGCCTGCAGGAGATGTATGACGTAATCTTGGATGAGAACCAGCTGAGTGATGCCTGTGAGCACATAGCAGACTACCTAGAGGCCTACTGGAGGGCCACCCACCCCCCAGAAACAGAACCTGTTAACCCCTTAGTGGAGAAGCTGGCAGAGAACACTCTGGCTATCAGCCCTGCTCCAAAGGTAACACAAAATCTAACCACAACCCAACTTCACAGTTAGAACACCACCATAGTTATAATGTCACCATAGTTATAATGTTACCATAGTTATAATGTCACCATAGTTATAATGTCACCATAGTTATAATGTCACCATAGTTATAATGTCAACATAGTTATAATGTCACCATAGTTATAATGTCACCATAGTTATAATGTCACCATAGTTATAATGTCAACATAGTTATAATGTCACCATAGTTATAATGTTACCATAGTTATAATGTCACCATAGTAAGAAGAACATAGTTATTATGTCACCATAGTTATTATGTCACCATAGTTATAATGTCACCATAGTTATAATGTCACCATAGTTATAATGTTACCATAGTTATAATGTCACCATAGTTATAATGTCATCATAGTTATAATGTTACCATAGTTATAATGTCACCATAGTTATAATGTCACCATAGTTATAATGTCACCATAGTTATAATGTCACCATAGTTATAATGTCACCATAGTTATAATGTCACCATAGTTATAATGTCACCATAGTTATGTCACCATAGTTATAATGTCACCATAGTTATAATGTCACCATAGTTATAATGTCACCATAGTTATGTCACCATAGTTATAATGTCACCATAGTTATAATGTCACCATAGTTATAATGTCACCATAGTTATAATGTCACCATAGTTATAATGTCACCATAGTTATTATGTCACCATAGTTATAATGTCACCATAGTTATTATGTCACCATAGTTATGTCACCATAGTTATAATGTCACCATAGTTATAATGTCACCATAGTTATAATGTCACCATAGTTATAATGTCACCATAGTTATAATGTCACCATAGTTATAATGTCACCATAGTAAGAGGAACATCGTTATTATGTCACCATAGTTATAATGTCACCATAGTTATAATGTCACCATAGTTATAATGTCACCATAGTAAGAGGAACATAGTTATTATGTCACCATAGTTATTATGTCACCATAGTTATAATGTCAACATAGTTATAATGTCACCATAGTTATAATGTCACCATAGTTATGTCACCATAGTTATAATGTCACTGTAGTTATAAGGTCAACATAGTTATAATGTCAACATAGTTATAATGTCAACATAGTTATAATGTTACCATAGTTATAATGTCACCATAGTTATAATGTCAACATAGTTATAATGTCATCATAGTTATAATGTCACCATAGTTATAATGTCACCATAGTTATAATGTTACCATAGTTATAATGTCACCATAGTTATAATGTCAACATAGTTATAATGTTACCATAGTTATAATGTCACCATAGTTATAATGTCACCATACTTATGTCACCATAGTAAGAGGAACATAGTTATTATGTCACCATAGTTATAATGTCACCATAGTTATAATGTCACCATAGTTATAATGTCACCATAGTTATAATGTCACCATAGTTATAATGTTACCACAGTTATAATGTCACCATAGTTATAATGTCACCATAGTTATAATGTCAACATAGTTATAATGTCACCATAGTTATAATGTCACCATAGTTATAATGTCACCATAGTTATAATGTCACCATAGTTATAATGTCACCATAGTTATAATGTCACCATAGTTATAATGTCACCATAGTTATAATGTCACCATAGTTATAATGTCACCATAGTTATAATGTCACCATAGTTATAATGTCACCATAGTTATAATGTCACCATAGTTATAATGTCACCATAGTTATAATGTTACCATAGTTATAATGTCAACATAGTTATAATGTTACCATAGTTATAATGTCAACATAGTTATAATGTCAACATAGTTATAATGTCAACATAGTTATAATGTTACCATAGTTATAATGTCAACATAGTTATAACGTCAACATAGTTATAATGTCACCATAGTTATAATGTTACCATAGTTATAATGTCATCATAGTTATAATGTTACCATAGTTATAATGTCACCATAGTTATTATGTCACCATAGTTATGTCACCATAGTTATAATGTCATCATAGTTATAATGTTACCATAGTTATAATGTCATCATAGTTATAATGTTACCATAGTTATAATGTCACCATAGTTATAATGTCAACATAGTTATTATGTCACTGTAGTTATAATGTCACCATAGTTATAATGTCACCATAGTTATAATGTCATCATAGTTATAATGTTACCATAGTTATAATGTCACCATAGTTATAATGTCAACATAGTTATAATGTCAACATAGTTATAATGTTACCATAGTTATAATGTCACCATAGTTATAATGTTACCATAGTTATAATGTCACCATAGTTATAATGTCACCATAGTTATAATGTCACTGTAGTTAGAACCTCACTGTAGTTAGAACCTCACTGTAGTTAGAACCTCACTGTAGTTGGAAGGTCAACAGAGTTGGAACAGAATAGGAATGTCACCATAGTTATAATGTCACCATAGTTATAATGTCACCATAGTTATAATGTCACCATAGTTATAATGTCACCATAGTTATAATGTCACCATAGTTATAATGTCACCATAGTTATTATGTCACCATAGTTATAATGTCACCATAGTTATAATGTCACCATAGTTATAATGTCACCATAGTTATAATGTCACCATAGTTATAATGTCACCATAGTTATAATGTCACCATAGTTATAATGTCACCATAGTTATAATGTCACCATAGTTATAATGTCACCATAGTTAGAACCTCACTGTAGTTAGAACCTCACTGTAGTTAGAACCTCACTGTAGTTAGAACCTCACTGTAGTTGGAAGGTCAACAGAGTTGGAACAGAATAGGAATGTCACCATAGTTAGAACGTCACATTGTTGGATCATAATTAGACGTTACCATAGTTATATCACCATAGTTAGAATGTTATAGTATTTATAATGTCACCTTAGCGGTACTCAAACTCCTGTTTTCATTTTCATCATGTGTCATTTGTCATTTCTTCTCCCTCTTTACTAATATCCTGTGGAAAATACCAGAAGTGAGATATCTTTTTCTGGTGAGTCACCACGTAGACACCATCTACCGTCTACACCATAGACACATATAAACACCCCATATATACACCATATGTACACCAAATACAGTATACACCATTGACACACCATATATAAACCATATACATACCATATGTACACCAAATACATTTACATTTTACATTTAAGTCATTTAGCAGACGCTCTTATCCAGAGCGACTTACAAATTGGTGCATTCACCTTATGACATCCAGTGGAACAGCCACTTTACAATAGTGCATCTAAATCTTTTAAGGGGGGGTGAGAAGGATTACTTTATCCTATCCTAGGTATTCCTTAAAGAGGTGGGGTTTCAGGTGTCTCCGGAAGGTGGTTCAGTATACAGTATGCACCATTGACACACCATATAAACACCATATATAAACCATATACATACC